>NC_084811.1:20397741-20697741 GCF_963583255.1 Pyrus communis
TATGCAGGAATTTTAGGAATCACTATCTTGAATTGCTTGGCAGGCAGACCCTACATCATGGATTTAGTAATTGAGTCAAACATCATTCTATCATGTCAAAAGAAATCTTGGCATGAATTACAATAAAGTTAGAATTTATTTGATTGTCTAAAAAGTGACTATAGTGAAGAAAACACTCAGAAGCTTCTAGCATAAAAGAAAATAATATATAGATCCCAAACATGAAGAATAACTTCATTTGTAGACAAGATCTCACCTTTTCCTTTTGATGACTACCAATCAGAAGAAGATTACCATTTATATTTATGCTTGTTATCACAACCTGCAATATATCAAATGAGCATTATACTACAAATGAATCAGAGAAAGTGAGATGGAACAATTAAAAGAATTTCACAAAAAAGTTTACACATATACAATAAGCAAAACAGATGTAACATCAAATAGAAGAGCAAAGTACAATAAGCATGTAATGTTTTCATGAGAAATTTTTCCCTTCAACAAATACTACTTAGAGAAGAGAGAGAGAGAGAGAGAGAGAGAGAGAGAGAGAGATGTAACATCGATTGAAAGTGCACAATCAAGAAATTTGAAATTTCCACCATTTTCGGCCTTCCCATGAGTTAGACTAACTAAATTAAAAATAGTGGGAAAATAACTACAAATGAGTCAGGCTATACTTTACACAAATTTGGCAATGTCTTAAACCCCTCATATTCAGCATATGGATCCCATTTATACCCATCTGATGTAGAATCTCTCTTTTTTTTTTTTTTCAGGTGAGCTTGTTTTTAGAAAATTTCTTCTAAGTGTTTTCGTATAGGATATACACTTCAGTTTCCTTTAGTAGGAGACAATCACCAGTTGGATGCAGCAGGTGTCAAGCATATTCCCTAAACAGCATGCCATTATTATGAGGTTCTTTGGGTACCAAAATCCAACCATCTATTCAGAAAGAATGGCGGATCAGTTGAGTCACGTGGATCATTGTAATTGTCCAGCTAAAGAAATAGTAGGTTGGGTTCAGATGTGTTTTGTTTATTGAACCATATATCAGAACCAAATTTCTGGGTCCCTCGATTAGAAGCCACTTAAGAAGAGCACTCCAAAAGGTGTAAACTTCTAAGAAGGCTATAATCATCACATTATATACCCTATAACATGTACAGCATGCTTACTTGGCTTCTATGAGATAAACGGAGATGATGGTTTATCCGAGAGTTGCATAAATAAATTACCTAACAAGCTGAAGGAAATAATTAAATATGCAGTTGCAGATGGAGCCCTTGTATTTTCTGACTGATACCTTCAGTCCCTAATGAGGTCTTATTTATCTTTACCAGGGCGAATTGCATAGACAACAAACCCACCCACCCCACACACCCACCCATCCACAATATATTAACTAAAATGAATTGGTTTGAAAATATCCTCAACAAATTAATCACATGAATTTGCTATGAAATACCAAAGGTGTCCATGTATACGGCTATATGCATTGTGAATTTGAATTAATGCACTGCACCAGTACAATAAGCCAGACATAAAATATCCTGTTGCTCCAAGAGCACTGGACCATTTGCAGTGCCATCATTTATGGTCTCTATATATCTGTCTCTAAGAAAACAGATACAAATCACTTAACCAATTTGCAAGACAGTTAGATACCGAATAGTGGTAGCTGACCGTTTGTACAAAAACCCATCTAGATCTCACAATCCCAGAATGAAAATATAACCAACGATTCAAAGATAGTTTTGGAGGATACAGAGATTGGGGAAAAATAAAACATGACCATAACAAAATTATTCACATTAACATGAAGTGAAACACTCCAGGACATGTGCAGTAAAATATAAAATATTAACAAGTTTGCTAAAAAATAGTACCATTGACGGTCCCGCAGCATGAAGAAGGTTACAAGCTTCACGACCATCTTTTTCAGATTCAATCCTGTTACAGAATAAGTATCACCTACTACTTAGGAAAGAGACTAAATGAGAAAAAAGCAGTTACACCCAAGAAACATCAGATGTTTAACTACAGGGAGCAATGTTGATTTACTAATTATAATGTAGTATAAACAATTACCTCGAGTTAGTCAAGAGTTCTGCTTCAAACTGGTTGGGAGTCAACATTGAAGCCACTGGGACAACCTTATAAAAATGCATAATAAGAAAACAGCTACTAAACCAATTTCATTGTCAACCCACTATATCAACATAATTATCAAACATTAACTTTTTACGAAGATAACTACTGGATCGGCAAAAAATTCAAGACTAAATGCTTAGGAAAGTTATAAATGATACCGATCTTACACAAACACAAAACGGATTGTATTAGATATTGGTTTGACATTTATTAAAGTCTGAGTAGCTGACAAACCAGTAACATCCAAATAAATAAATACATCTATGTAACATAATATATGCAAGGACCATGACATGCTATGAACATGCACCCATAGGCAGGTCAAACTGCTTAGTGATTACCTTCTCCCGATATACTGCTACCAGCTCTTGAGGGACATAGAGCTTTCCTTCATCACCCATCACTGGATCACAGACTGGGGAAGGAAAGCAAGAATTATGTTACAATAGAGACAAAAAAAAGTTTTCTATTCTTTTTATATAGAGAGAAGGATGAAAAATCACATTCAACTGTTACCTCAAATTAAAGATAATAAAAATGGAATGCACTGCTTCCA
Organism: Pyrus communis; assembly: GCF_963583255.1. Lineage (NCBI taxonomy): Eukaryota > Viridiplantae > Streptophyta > Magnoliopsida > Rosales > Rosaceae > Pyrus > Pyrus communis. The sequence goes on from NC_084811.1 coordinate 20,400,452, forward strand.
TACCACTTGAGTGAAAGAACAAACAGAGTTTACCCGTAATCAATAGGTTTCAGAACTCTGCTTTCCAAAAATATTCTTTTTATGTCCCAACCAATTCACGCATGGTTTATGGAAGTGTAAAACCAATGAATTTAATTGAAAGATAAGTTGTAGGATTTCTTGAACTCTTAGATGACTTAATTATTAATTTAAAAGTGAGCAAGAAGAACTTACCTTGTTGTCCCATAAACAACATACCGTTTAATTCGTCCAACAAATACTAACTATGAGAGTATCTTGAATTTTTAACAATTTTAAGCAATAATCTAAAGATATGAACATAGACCAGGTATTGCATCATATAACAAGTACGTCAAAGCAAAGAGAATAATAAGCATATGTATAAGTTAACCATAGAGGTCGGAAAGCATGAAGGAGAAGCCCTAGTAGAGGTTAGAATAGCAATTTCAGATGCTTAAATTCCCAGCTATACCAAGGATAGTATATATGTATCACACCATATTTGATGATTGGCAAGGATTGATGAAGTATTCAATGATCCACTCACCATATTTAAGTTTTGGGTTTACAGAGCGAAGCTTATTGACAACCTCCAACACAGTGTTCAAAAACGAAACTGAACCAATATAACCTGCAAAGACATCAATGGATCAAAGCCACATAAATCTAGGAAAGTAATAAAAATTACGTAAGCTCTCCTGAGCAAGTCATAAAAATTACTATGTGAAGTCTTTCAAAGAATATTACAATCCAACAGGGAAGAAAAGGAAAAACAGGACATAGATGTTTTGTGACTCTAAACATGAAGATGGCATCAACTTATTCTAAAAATACAGAAGAAAAAATATCACTGAAACAAAGAAAGAATGAGGAAAGTTAATATGCTTGGTGATAGCAGAATAATATGAGAGGCATTAATGGTTGTTTCTTTCATTAATATCTAGAAGAATGATTTCTTTCAGATTTTTTGGAAGCATGTTTTATGTCATTTTAATCCGTGATCCAGGTCAAGATCATGCTACATTCTTGCAGATATATCTTGGTATGCTACCACCAATGAGCCAACCACCATCTTATCCCTAAGGATTCAGCTTTACCATTATTACCTTTCTTCGAATGGAAAAGGTCAGCACAACACATTCACCATGGTATACAGGAGTTGAGACAAGATATTCAAAAGGCCAAATCCATGAGTAGTTTAATATACCTGTTAATAGATGAGTGTAGTATAATAACTCATTTGCTTCAAGGCCTTCTACCAATTCCCATAGTTGCTGTCCATTCAAAACTTGACCCTTAAAAGTTGGGTATCCTGCAATGTTTTGAGATTGATTGAATCAGAACCATACCACCATTAAAACTAGGACACAACGTTTGACTTTATACAGGTTCACAGAATTCTGAGACTGTTGGAATTTAGTAGAAGTAGCTTGCCTGTGTGGTTAGAGAACTGGACTGAATTAATTGGATCCACATCGTAGCCTAGTAGTTGCAGGGGAAAGACAGCTGACTTATTCCCAACATATCCCTAAAAAGAAGTAAAAGTTGAAGAACTATGTAAGGTCAAAACATGATCTACAAAAGACAGGTGGATATCCCTCACCCAATCTCAAACACTACGCATATTTACTGATAAAAAAAAAAAAAGTCTCAACTAAAAATTCAGGCTTGTTAAAGATACACGGGGAAGGTAATTATGGCTAGTCCACGTCAAAGAAGGGAGACAATGAACTTTTGATTTCTCATCAAGTACTTACTTACACATAAGCCATGTTTCTGATGAGAATAAAGCATGAACTACTTGGGCAGGATTTACGAAAAAATGATTACCTTCATCAGAATCTAGTCACTGCTCAGCTATTTAGAACATGGGACGGACAATACAATGTCTTTTCGCTAACTTATGACAAATCCAACAACTCCAATTTTGGGCATCTATCCATATAATCCATACATCATTCCATTACCTCAATCATACTTATAAGATTATTTCCAGGAAAACAAGATGCAAGCAAGGATTGACTAAATAACGACAACCACTCCCAAAAACCCCAAAACTTCACCGGGCCAAAAGCTACCCAATCAATCAAGTTCCATACTTTTAACTTTTATACGAGATTCGAGTACAGTCCAAGGATATATTATAGTCCTGTTCATGACAGTCTGCCGTGCCAAACGAGGCCTTAATAAAGCTTCTAGCTTCTCCATTTTTTCAGCTACCAAACACACCAAAAAATTCACCCAAAAATCAGCAAACGGAATCGGGAATACCTGGACAGTATGAGATTGAATACTAAGAACGCGACCGGTCTCAGAGGGCAGAACCAAGGACAGGACCGGCGGAGCCATGTCCGGATACACCAAGCTTCGAGAGCTTCCCGACCTCCTTTTTCCCTCGATACGAAACAAACAGGTAAAATCAAAGTGAGATGAATTTTGGATATGAAATGTAAGAAGAGGAAAGTGGAGATTTTGGGGAGCAGCGATTAGTTTTGTACGGAAAATGTGAGCTTCTGGTGAAACTGTGAACAGGAGATTGCTGGTGAACGAGCCGGTCGGAGTGAAGAAACATAAAAGGGAGCGACGAGAGGTAGTGAAATGAAAGGGGTTAGGTGATGGTATTTTGTATTGGGCGGGTCACGGGGGAGGCGTCCGGGTTGTGAAATGCCCGCCTGGCGCAGCAGCCATTGGGAGAAAAACTTGTTGCTTGGTTTGTTGCTAAACTTCATGAGTGGCATTACAACTACTCAAAATTTATCACGTGATAAGTCTTAAATATAATCTTTTATCATTCTTTTATATTTAAAATTTTTATAATTATTTTTTTAATAATCATTTCAAGGAAAGGCAAGCAAAGGATTCCAAATTTTTCTATTCGATACAAGTGGACCACTTGAATCGGATGACAAATTCATTTTGGAGAGACTATGATTGCTTTGGAGATGCTTTATGCTTTGATACTACATTTTGAACTAACAAGTACAATTTGATTTGCGTTGTATTTGTTGTATTTGTCACATGATCGAAGCAACTAGTGTATAAAAAAATAAAAGAAACTTACAGATTCTTGGTTGCTTTCCATGATAAAATTAGAGTGAGTGCATAACTATTTTTTTTTTTTAAAGAAAGAAAGAAACGAAACTGGGAAAGAAAGAAATGCGAGGGAGTACTAAAACCCAAGACCTACGGCAAAACAAAGTTTTTTTTTTGGGGGTGGGGGGTGGGTGGGTTGGGAAGAAAAAAAATAGGGGGAAAGAAAAAAAAGGAAACATAACATTGATATATATATATATATATATATATATATATAATATATTAATTAGTTAAAAATTAATTATAAAAATTTTAGATATAAAAGAATGATAAAATATTATATTTAAGACTTGCCATGTGGCGAGTTTTGAGTGGATTGTAATGCCACTCAGCGAAGTTTAGTGGCAAGCCAAGTCCCACACAAGTTTTTCTCGTCATTTGGGGAGAATATCAGGATACATATTAATTTTCTCATTTTACACGTATTGAAATTAGAAATTGTATCACTTTATGTTTTACTTTTTATGTCTTTGAGTCGGAGGATAGAGAAAATTTTGTGTAGGTCTTGGCTTGTCACTAAATTTCGTTGAGTGCCACTATAATCCACTCAAAACTCATCACGAAGCAAGTCTTAAATATAATATTTTATCATTTTTATTTAAAATTCTCATAATTATTTTTCTACTAATTAATATATATCATGGATCAATATAATGTTTCCCTTTTTTTTTCCTTCTTTTCCCCCGTTTTTTTTTTATTTCCCAAATTTTCTTCCACTTTATGTTTTGCCTTGGGTCTTCACTCTCTCTCCCAATTTCATATTTTGTATTCCTCTATTTCAAAAGAATTTGTTAAGAAAATGAACATCGTTCTTTGCAGAAAACTGAACGAGCTTGAAAGGAGATGAAGTTATAGGTTATGGCTTTTCTTGACACTGCAAAGTTTGAAAATTACAAACTGAAAGTGAATGATTAAACTTTGTCATTTCTTTTTACTCTTGATGCCATTATAAAGTTTTAGACCTTACGTTTTTTTAACAGAAATTCAAACGACTGAATCTATATACAAGCTATTCAGCACATTGAGCATGATAAATTAGCAAAGGCATCTGGCCAAATTAAAAAAAAAAAAAAAGTTGAATTAGCAAACCTTGTGTAGAATTACATCTGGAATTTGTAATCGAATGGCTGAGTCTATTTAGAATTTGGATGGTTTCACACCACCAGCCCACAAACCTAAAAACAAGGTTATCACTTCTGAAGCTGCTAAAACTTTTATCTCTTACAAAAGGCTGAAGAATAATAATATTAGGATATGTGTAGAAATAATTTTGGGGTGTATTCATATTTCTATTTATTTATTTTAATTTTTATAGGGGTCAAATAGTCAGTCACACAAGAGTATACAAGTTATTTAATAATAATTTTTTATGTGGCATGTATTCATCAATATCTTGAGTGTTAATAAAACAACCAAAAAAATAAAATAAAAAAGGAAACATTAGATTGATCCATGGTATATATTAATTAGTAGGAAAAAATAATTAGGAGAATTTTAAATATAAAAGAATGATAAAAGCTTATATTTGAGACTTGTCACGTGCTGCGTTTTGAGTAGATTGTAGTGCCACTCAACGAAGTCCAGTGGCAAGCCAAGCCCCACACAAGTCAGCCATTTTTCTACCGAGTTTATTAAGAGCTGCCAATTTTTTGTTGAATTTTAATTTAAACTGATTAATTCCTGAATGTTTATAATTGGCTAGTTTTCCTCTTGAATTTTAATAGTCAATTACCCTCTGAACTTTATAAATTGTCAGTTTCTAGTAATGAATATGTTGAAATGAGTAATTACTATTCTTATTTGAATTTGAGTCTTGAATTAAAATAGGTGAACCGAGACGGTCATATAAGTCAAGTGACAAGGAACACTAATGAAAGGGTAGTGCTATCCACTTACTCATTTTTACTTCTCACACAGTCCTATTAAGTTTTGACCGTCAGATCAAATGAATTGGAGACAATCAACAGCCAGAAATTAACAAGGATGTGCGGGAGGTAAAAATGGGTGTGTGAATACCACTTTCCCTAATGAAATAGCTTCACAACCCCAACATGTTGTTGAAAGAGCAAGACCATAGAGAAGATTAAGAAATGTTCACATTAGGGATAAAATTCGAATAAAAAGTGTACGGAGTGATGTGACATCCCACATCACCCAGGGGAGTGATCCTTATATGTATATTCCCATCTCTACCTAGCACGAGGTCTTTTGGGAGCTCACTGGCTTCGGGTTCCGTAGGAACTCCGAAATTAAGCGAGAAGGGGGCTAGAGCAATCCCATGATGGGTGACCCACTGGGAAGTTGCTCGTGAGTTCCCAAAAACAAAACCGTGAGGGAATGGTAAGCCCAAAGCGGACAATATCATGCTACGGTGGTGGAGCGGGCCCGGGAAGTGATCCGCCCCGGGCCGGGATGTGACAATTTGGTATCAGAGCCTAACCCTGGTCGTGGTGTACCGACGAGGACGTCGGGCCCCTAAGGGGGGTGGATTGTGACATCCCACATCACCCAAGGGAGTGATCCTTATATGTATATTCTCATCTCTACCTAGCACGAGGCCTTTTGGGAGCTCATTGGCTTTGGGTTCCGTAGGAACTCCGAAGTTAAGCGAGAAGGGGGCTAGAGCAATCCCATGATGGGTGACCCACTGGGAAGTTGCTCGTGTGGCCAATATTAAAGTTTTGGGGAAAATTGACCAATTATAAAAGTTCAGGGTAATTAGCTAAAATTAAATTTTAGGGAGTGATAACTCCTTACAAGTTTGGGGGTTGGGGTTGGGCTTTAGGGGGGGGGGGAGGGGAAATCGACAAATATCTTTTAGTTGGAATGATGGTTTAATTTTTTTATTAAATTGATGATAAGGTCAACGTAATACCCTTATATACACTAACGTACATGCTACGTTTACACTATATTGATCAAGTTTTAAACCTTATGGTGCAATGAGAAAATTTAAACCTCATGACTTAATTTGAAAATTAGCAACTCATACTTAGAACGTGTAAAAATTTAGTTAGTCATTTTTTTTATTGGAACTGCATTTTGTGATAAAAATGATAAATTTATAGAGTAATGCTAGCTACCTTTCCTTATTTGCCTTTCTCACTCAATGGATGTCACATGGACTTAACTTGCACCAAAATTTATGCATTATTGTGTTTAAATTTTCAATAATCTCTTTCCACTTATGCCCCTAATTAAAACCCATTTGTCAATTAAACCATTAAATAATCCACCTAACTATGACAAATCTAATTATTTTATTATTAATATTATTTTTTATATGCGTTTCCATTTTTTCGACTCTTTTTTATTTTATTTTCCATCTAATTTTACGTTCTCTTATTTTGACATGTGGTTTTAGGCCTTCCTAAAAAAAAGAGTATATTACCTAGACAAAAACTCATCTTCACTACCATCATCGTTGTCATTCTTTCTACCACCACCATGGACACCACCATTACCATTGCTTACCATTGGCACCACTAAATTCCATCACCTCCACCCTGCCCTCTTAACAATGTCATTGCCATCACCATCACTTTACACCACGCACTACCATCGTCACTAGGCCCGAACCCTGAACGTACCAACACAATCAATCATCTCTATTTCAATATCTTTTCATCATTAAATGGGCTGTATAAAATTGGCTTCCCTGCAGATAAAAATATTAATTTATTAGAGTTGCAGATCACAAAAGAAGTATTCCATGCAATTACATGGTTTACTAGTTGGGCAGTAGATGTTGATCATGATGCTAATCTTCCCAATGTTACTGATTGCAGATTGCATTTAGAATTCATGTAATCATCTTGAACTTGTGTGTACCTGTTTTTGATAAAATATGATATGATTTTATTAAAAGCCAGGAATAAGCTACTCAATACAAGGAATGGGGAGATCCCCCTCAATTAAATCACAAATCAATGAAGGGGTTTCATCAAACTAAGTACAATCACCTCCATAGATAGCAAAACGAGCAAGCCTGGGCAACCGAGTTAACTTGACGGCGAACATGGGACGCAGTAGCTTCAGTGACCAAGTGTAATAAGGATTTAGTGTCTTCAATGATAGGTCTGATAATAGACACATTCAAAGAAAAATCCTTTAAAACAAAAATGATCTAAAATGAACCACTTTCCAATGAAATGTTTTGTAAACCCCTTTAAATCGTCATAAAAAAAAAAACCTTCTCTAATTGCGAGTGCTTCAATGTGAATAGGAGAGAAAATATCCCTAAATCTCCAACTCGCAGCAGCCACAAAAGTTCCATTTGAATCCCAGAATATCAACCCAACACCTCCCATCTTAGTCTTCTTGCACTAAGCACCATCCACGTTAAGTTTGAGCCTTCCAGGTGGAGGACAAGACCATTTTTGGATGAGAGCATTCCTTCAGGGCAAAAGGGGCTTGAAGTTGACCCTAAGGTGTCCCTACCACCAATCAAAGGCGTGCCTCACTACAACACTTGGAGAAGGAGAGGTTGCTTCACCCCAAAGCTTTAGATTTCTAGCATTCTAGATAGCCTAAAGTATGACAAGAATGCACTCAAAATCCGATTATCTAACTTCATTAATCATTGATAGGGCCCACTCCTTCATAGATCTACCATAATGCTGCCCAAGTTTAAGCCTTAACGGAGATGCAAGCCAAGTACACCTCGTGAATGGGCATTCAATCATGATATGCCATACCGTCTCAGATACAGCCCCACAGAGAATACAAGCAGGGTCCAACGGGATATGCCGTTTATAAAGGTTATCCCATCTGGGAATAATGTTGGAAATAATTCTCCAAGGCGCCATTTTCACTTTAGGAGGGACATTGGCCTTCCAAGGGAAATCTCACAACACCGAGTATTGTGAAATAGACCCTAACGTGGAAGCAGCTGAGGGGAGGATCCAATTACAAACAACATTATAAGCACTTTTAACAGTTAACAAACCTCAGTTGTCATAATGCCAAATTAATCAGTCATTAGTTCTTTGAATGCTCAACGAAATGTATCGAATTGCATCCATCTCCTCTACTATAATTGATAGACCAAGCACATCTAATTTCCATCTAGCATCAACAATAAGCTCATTGACTATATTCACATTATAATCCTGCGGTTAGGGGGAAAACAATTGAAAGGTGGAGGTAGAGGCAACCATCTTACACCCCACACCCTTACCGAGGTACCATCACCTATTTGCCACCTGGATCCCCGCAAGATAACTTTTCTAGCAATACACATGCTGCACCATGTAAAAGAAGCATTAGACCGAACACTTGCCTTAAGGAAGGAAGAATGAGGGAAATATTTTGCCTTTAACACCAACGTCACCAGAGAAGTGGGCTTTTGGATGATCTGCCACCCCTGCTTGGCCAAAAGTCCAAGATTAAAAGCGTATAAATTACGAAACCCAAGGCACCCCTCGTTTTTGGGCAAGCACAGCTTATCCTAAGCCACCCAATTAACTTTCCTAGAGGTCTCAGATTAATTCCACCAATAAGAAGCAACTAGTTGGTTTAGTTCGTCACAGAAATACTTGGGCAATAGATAATAGCTCATAAAATAAAGCGAGATCGACTATGCCACCATTTTGACTAGTAATTCCTTCTCCACTGCACTAATTGTTTTACCTTTCTATCCTTGCAGTTTCTTCCATAGCCTTTCTTTGAAGTGACTCAAACAATCTCCTCTATTTCGACCGATGAAGGTAGGGAGCCCCAAATACTTTTCATGTTGATCCACTCTTACAATCCCAAACACTGAAGCTAGAAACTCCTGATCAGATTGCTTAATATTTCTACTAAAGCAGATCAGACTCTTTTGGAAATACACTTGTTGCCTCGAGACTCATTTGAAACACCTATTGATCTCCTTAACCGTCTCATAGCCCTGCCATGTATCACGAACAAAGATGAAATTGTCATCACGAACAAAAGACGATGAATGGAAAAAGCCCCCTGACAAACAGAGACCCCCTGGATATCACCACCTCGATCATTGGAAGCAATAAGCGTAGAGAGTCCCTCGGGGCAAAGAAGGAAAAGGTAGGGGAAATGGGGTCTCCCTACCTCAAACCCTTCTTTGAGTAACGTAAACACACGGAGATCTATTTACCATGAAAGAGTAGGATACCGACGTAACACACATCATGATTACATTAACCCAAGACCTTTCAAATCCCATTTTCACCATCACCCTCTCCAAATAACCCTATTCAACTCGATCATAGGCCTTGCTCATATTGAGTTTAAAGGGGAAAAAAAACCTTTCTTCCCCCTTCTCTTATCAAACAAAGAAGTTGCTATCTGGTTTGGAGAGATAATTTGGGGCAGAATGACCTTCAATCTGTTTGCTATAACCTTCGAAATGATCTTATAGACAACATTACACAAGCTTATAAGACGCAAGTGATCCATTTCCCAGGGATTCTTCGGTTTCAGAATAAGGGTCACATATATATAGCTGATCTTCCTTAGTATATGGCCTGAAGAAAGAATAGAAATCACCACATTTGACACATCGTTGCCCACAATGGACCAATATCTTTGGAATAAGAGAAGGGACATACCATCAGGTCTTAGAGATTTAGATGGATGCATTTGGAATAACAACTCCCGTACCTTCTCCGGGTTAAAGCTGCAATTAAGCACCGAATTCATCGCAGGGGTAACCTTACAATCAATAACATCAATTACTTCATTTCCTAAGCCTTGATCATTGGTTTGAAAAATAGAGTTGAAATAGTCAATAACTACATTTTCCACACCCCGATCATTGGTCTGCCACACACCATTTTTATCCACCGGGTCCGAGAGATGATTTTTTCAAAAATTCGCCCTTTAATGGAAGTACCTAGTGTTTTGGTCGCGTGATTTCATCCATGTCACTTTAGCCTGCTACTTCTAATATGATTCTTCCAGAGACAACAGAGACTCGAAGTGATGCATCAGACTACTCTGCTCCTCAATAGAGCTAGCAATATAAAGCTGCCCATCAATGGCCGTAATTTGATCACGAACCTTCTCAATCTCCAATTGTCGAGCCTTGAAAGTATCCCATTGCCATTTAATAAGAGCCACTTTCATGGCCTTGATCTTCTCACAAACCTAGAACATTGGATAGCCTAAACATTCAGGTCTCAAGCCTTACACACTACATCCTCACACTCTTCATGATGCACCCACATTTCCTCGAACCGAAACAAACGATGGGAACGTCTTGGGGTTGCTTTATGCAGCGCCATTAGGAAAGGGACAAGATCAGACTTCCTGGATTTTAGGTGAGTGACTTTAGTCTCCAGGAATAAACATCTCAAAGAGGCATCAAAAGCACGATCAAGCTATTCTTCAATACCACCACCTCTTGTGGTCCGTTCTTTAACACCACCATCTCTTGTGTGTATCTAAATAACCTGAATAATGCCAATGATGATGGTAGTGAAGATAAATTTTTGTCTGGGCAATGTAGTATTTTTCTTGAGAAAGGCATAAAATCAAACATCAAAATAAGAGTACGTAAAACCAGATAGAAAATAAAATAAAAAAGCGAGTAAAAAAAAAATGAAACTTGTATAAAAAAATAGTATTAATTATAAAAATAATTAGAGTCTAATTTAGGTGGATAATTTAATGATGTAATTGGCAAATGGGTTTTAAATAGGAGCATTAGTGGAAAAAGAATAAATAAAGTTTAAACACAATTAATAAAGAGTGGTGATAAACCCACCCCACTGTCTTATTTCCCCATCCACCTTTTAATAGAAAATTTAGAGTGTTACTAGACCCACCCCATTGTCCTATGTTTACACCCACGTTACGATCTCACCCACCATAAAAAATAAGAAAAATAACCTACTATCTTCCCACCCACCATTATCCCCAAAGTACCCTTCCAATCTCCACCCTTGACACCGTTCACCAGCACACCCCTTCCCATAGCCATTACTGATTGATGAGAAGCACAACACACCCCTTGACATCCATATTGCTTCTCTAGCATGTTCTCCCGTCTATTTTTTAATTATTTAAATAATATTTTAATATAAGGAAAATGATTATATTTATATGATTGAAATAGAGGGAAGTAAAACAGCGACCACCCTTCTGCACTTTTTACCACCATCCCGACTATCCCCATGGCTGACCACATAGGTGATGCAACAATAGAACGAAGACTCAGTCACTTAACCAATAATAGAATCAAAGCCAAAAGAATAAGAAGTGAAATCGGAAGAGAAAGAAACTCCGATGACATCCATATATGGCTTGATGCATTTAGTGTGTTTGGGATTTGAACTATGACGAGCTCGACGAATACAAAGATCAATTCGTGATTCAATAATTTAGGATCCAATAAACATAAATTAAAATTTAGAAGGAATAAAGTGACGACGAGACGTTTGGGAATTGAGATTACGAGTTGCTGAGAGTGTGGGTGAAAGTGAACGATCTGATCTTGTTTCCCTTAGTCCTTATTTGACATTTTACATGAGGATAAATTGGTAATTAAACTTTTTAATAAAGAGTGGGTGTAGAAATAAGAAAGAGGGATGGTAATAGTTGCACTCAAAATTTAATACCAAAGTTACTCTCTTGTAAAATGACATCTAAGACCAAAGAAAAGAAAAACCCTACTCTCTAGGTTGACAGGTTCGTTCTTCCCCATTTTCTAGAACAACTCACCTCTCTAAATCTTCAAAAAATCAACGTGTTCACATTGTCCAATACTAGCTGCGCCTTCTTATGTTGAGCAAGTCTATTCACTTACATTCTGTCGATGTCAATCTTGGAAATGTTGCTCACATAGTCAAATACAAAACCCAACTCCAAATCCAAGTTCACCCTTATCCAAACGCGCCTTAACAATTAGAAGGGAGAAAAGGATATTTGTCAATTCTGTCAATTCTCATAACCAAGACTTAAGAACAGAAGTATATGTGTTTCAAAAAAAAAAAAAAAAAGAACAGAAGTATATTATATTGTTTTTGGAATAGTGTCTATGCTCTTTCAAATGTCCAAGCACTTAACATTTTACATTGTTCCAAAGTTTCACTGATTTTGTACATTAACAGGTGTACTGCATGAAAAATAAAAGATTGAAACGTATTTCTGAATTCAGTTCTTGTGTGATCTCAGGAAAGAGCAGTTTACGATCAGTGTGGCAAAGCAGGACAGAAAGATATGAAGACGTCAGTGACAGTGGAGGTGGATCAAAATAAATTTAATCCTAAGAATGCAGAGGATATTTAGATCATCAGGACCTGGGAGGTCGTCATCTGATGGAGGGTGGATCGTTCAGGGGATATGGAGGAACGGAAATATTTTAGTCGATCACATACTGAGGGCGTTACGCCAAAGAAACAACCAGCAGCGGAGAAAATTTTATAACACAAGAAACAACCACCAGTAGCTGTATTCTGGATCAACAAAAGGGTTCTCTTAAACACAGTACAAATAAATAACAAGGTCGTAGGAGAAATTTTTATTCACATGAATGAAGAGTTGCCTCAAACTTCAGGGTATTTACAATTTTTTTACGGCGCCTTCTTTAATCCTTAAATCTCGACGTTATATACATGTACACAAATTTTTATCAAACATGTACGAATCTACAACTTCCAGAATGACTAGTTTATTGTTGTTCGAAATGCCGGGTCGTTCTTCCAATGGCGCAGTCATAAGCACGAAGCAACAGCTTCTTAAATCTTGTGAGGTGTAGTCTCACAGTTTGACCTTCAAGGTAAATCTCCTTTGTGTATTCCCATCCTTTTTTTGTTACACTAGCTGGATTTTTAAGAACAGGATCATCTTTACCATACTTGTTGTGTAACGAGCTTTCTGTGGCAAGAATTTTGTAGCCGATGTAGTTTAACCCAAGCTTTCTTGCAGGTTTCCCATAGTATTCCTCTGCTGCCCAACTAGTTCCAAGAGGAATAACTTGGATCAACACAGAGCCAGGTCTCATGAACAGCAAATGCGTCATGGCAGCACCGTGAACCCCGATCACGACATCACTCGAATTAAGAACCCAATAAATCTTTGCCAACTCGGTCCTCGAATTAGGTCTCAGAACTTCAACTTCAAACCCGATTTTTTCAGCCATTTTCACCAGCAAATGCTCATTGGTTATTGCTCTTGATCCATTTCTAGATATGATCACTAGTCTAGGCCTCTTGAGTTGTTGTGCTTCATGTACTTTTCTCTTGATTTTTAAGGGTCTTTTTGATGCGGGAGACAGAGAAACGGAGAGTTTCTTTTTTGCTTCTCGTTCGTGAATCAGACTTGTAACTCGAGGCCTGTAAGCCCCGTCCAGAAGATTTCGAAAGTCGAATATGCTCTTATTTCCTTCCATATTTGAAGAATCCACAGTGAGCTCGTCGTGAATTTGCAGACCGACAGTAGCTTCAGGAAAGCAATGAGTTCTCTTGTCTGCACTGAAATCAATTACTGGATGGTCTGACAGTTGTGAAAGAATGTCTCCATATTTCATAAGCCACCAATTGTGAAAATCAACGATGACAAACACAACCTTTTTCCTCAAATGCCGAGAAGTAATGTACAACGGCATAATACCATCGTTGAATTCATGATAAACATTACCGGTATAGCCCGCCGTTGAGAAGAATACGGCCGGAACCTCATGTTGGACATCACACTCATGTTGCTTTCCTGGAGTGCCATCTGTCTTTGCAACGAGGCCTAATTCTGTGACGGTGTCCATGGTACTTGGTTCCCATTTCCGGGTATACGGTTTGATCTTTTCGCGGTGAAGCTGTTCCCCATTTTCCTCTTCGTTTTCCTCGACGATGCTCGATAGATAGTTTGTGAAATTAATTTTCTCTCTGGATCTGTAGACAAAGATGGAAGAGGAACCGGAGTGTGTTCTTACATCCCCTTTCAGGATACAAACATCTGATCGAAAACTGCTCCTGTCACAAAATATAGTTCCTGCACTCACAACATATATAGTTAGTGAAAGTAATTGCAGATAGAGAAAATGTAAAAGTGTCACGTACAGAAAATAAGTGTACTCAATTAACTTTTAAAACATCAATATTATTTACGCTAAAAGTTTGGATATTTGGGTGAAGCCATACAACTGGGTCATCCACAATAATTTAGTGTCAGTTTAGGATCGAATCTAAAATCTTTCACTTATAATAAGTAGAAAAATATACCATTAGACTACCGTTATAAGTGACATAATAATTAGATTTGGCTTTAGGTCTATCAAAACTTAGAAAATTAGAAATACATAAATCATATTTATCCTGATCATATTTATCACAAATTTTTAAGTGGTTGCGGGGTTCAACAAGCAAGCATGCTTAACTTGCAGCTCCATTCATTTGACTTCAACCTGATGATCCATGGACGATATAAAATTGTGGCGGTTCAAGTGGAGCTGAATTAACTATAAATTGACTAAATTAATTAGATTAATTAGAACTTAGGGTCCAGGTTCGAATTGACCACTCACCCTGTATGAGTTCCACAAGGAAAGAGAAATAGCAGACCCAGCTTGCTTGTTGAAAAGACTAGAACAGATTAAAAACTAATTTTGAATTTCAGGAATATTATCAATATTGTTTTTATGTTATATTTTTACGTTGTTTTACTAGGAGTTGTTATCAGTAAAAAAATATTGTCTTGCACTCGTCATCTATGAAAACATAAGGAAAAAATATACAAGAAAAAATTAATGTAGAATAATATTTTTTAAATAACAATAATAGTTCCGTATTTTATTAATTTTTGCAGTATCAATTCGAGTACCATCGGAACCGGGGGAGGAGCTACATGAAGGCCAAAATAGGCTAGTGTCCATCCTGAAATTTCAGCCATTTATTTGTTGTCTGCTAGTTTATACAATACAGAGTATATGCTTTATAGGTGGAGTGTAGTTTGAAGTTACTAGCAAGTCATGATCAGTTCAAGACTTGTTTATGCTAACAATTTTCTAATCTTCTTACCATCTAGGCCTTATAACCAGCCTTCTATTTTGCTATATAAGCCTTCTGATGCCAACGATTTTTTCAAACCAATTCCTCTTTATTTTGTCAGTTAATATAAAACAAGATTTATATAATCGAGAGGAAAATCTAATTATGCTGAAAGAAAAATCTTAGAGTAATAGTTTTGAGCTAATCATGACTTTAAATTTTTGTTCGAATCTAACGCATTAATCCTTTTTTTATTAAAGCTTGTAAACAACCTCTATTCTTATATATAATCATCTCAATACTAAATTTTTCATACAAATTTTAAAGTTTCATCACTGTTGTTAATTTGATTAAAATTTTCACTGACAATCAAAACAACAAAAAATACCATTGGTTGTTCTCCAATTAATTATACTTGTAACTATTATTTTTTAATTCCTTTTATTTGGCTTAAGGACCCCTCCTGTAGAACTTATCAATCAAATAGCAACCCTTTTAGCAGCAGTACACTAAATAGATAGTAAACTGTTTGGTAAACTTTGCAAGGTATTTATTAACAACTAAAACACAAACAATTAATCGATTACAAATAGAAGCCACTGAGAAGCAGAGAATTCTACCGTTGGAGATTGAAGAACTCGAGGGAACATATGCAACCATATCGTCAGCAGCAAGGCCTACAAAAGCAAAGGGTACATATTTAGTCGTGAATATAGTGGGAAAAAAAAATAGAGCATTCAACTTAAAATCAATCAGCAATAGATATAGAGTCTATCTATATTATTGTGCATGGTTTACTTTTCACTATGTGAGATAACTCAAAAATATTGTGGATGTTTTGAAAGGCGAAGGTTTTAAGCAATTTGAGGTTTCACCACAAAATCAATTGACAATATGAGAAGTAATCTAACTTACTTGTAAGGTCATCTAAGGTCTCTTCTCTCATTAATGTGATATTCATTCGTAACATGTTCCCTAACGTGTGGTGAATTTTCAAGCCAGTAACATGGACAAAACAAACAGAGTTGAATAATCCGAAAATCATTTGATTTTCAATCAGTATACCATGTATCGAAAAAGGGTACTTGAAGACGGGGAGAGGGGATAAGGTCACTTCATGCATGTGAAAACACTATTCTAATAAACTGATGGTTTGATACGTGGTTAGCTTGGTTCTCATACCATGAAAGAGTTAGAACATCCAACTAAAATCAAGTGCATATAGGTGAAGAGACCCAACTGGGTACTATATAAGCTAGGGTTTATGCATGGGGTTCTATATAATCTGGGTACAAGCTAGGGTTTACATATGGGTATTATATAATCTCAGCATACAATTAAAGGAAACTGAAAGAAAAATGAAAAATGAAAATGAGAAACTAGAGAGAAAAGCTTACGTAATAGAGAGAAAGTGGTATTAGGGTAGAAAAGATGAGGTGCTAATATGAAGCTACAAGAGAGGAGAGAGAGAAAGACGAAAGAGAGAAGCTTGGGCCTTGTTCTTTTGTAGTAACCAGAGTTTGAACACCCCATAATAATGCTCTGACACTCTTCATCTTCTTCTGTAAGATGTTCACCTTTTTTCCTCTGCTTGTATCTCTGATAGTATACCATATTTTTCCTTATGCAAATAACAGTTTAGAGAGAGAGAGAGAGAGAGAGAGAGAGAGGGCAAATGAACTTGGTCTGCGTTGATTGAGAAGATATTTCTATACGTATAGCTATGTTTCAACTGCAAGAGAGACGAAAGTTGTGAGAGGGAATAATCAAAAAAGGGTGCTGCCAACAAAAGAAGGCTAATTCATGAGAACGACTACCACGAATACATTATCACGTGGTATCTTGTGCTAATGAAAAAAGAATATGTGCGTTAAAACTCACATAATTTTATTGAATGAGGTGAGCTTTGACGCAACAGAAATGTTGCTTATTTGTGACCAAAAGATCACAGGTTGGAATCGTGGAAACAGTTTCTTTACAAAGTAAGGGTAAAATTGTGTACAATAGACCTTTCTCGCCAACCCCCGTTAAGTAGAAAACTTTGTTGGCTAAGAGTCACCCTTTTAGAACGTCACCATAACAATATACCCGTACTATATATGTTCTCCTAATTTACAAGTGGTGCTTTCTATTTGCGGTTGCGTGCGTGGAATAATTAATAATATATGTAGAATAATGCAACATGTTATATATTAATATAGTCTAATCATTTGCAGTCGTTTTTTTTTAAATTTTAGTGAAACCTTGATATTGTTGGATCACGCATCCTAATCCAGGAAATTATTCAAATTACACACTGAGAATTAAGTTGAATATAATTTAGAGGTATATTGGCTTCTTGAACCAAAGTCGGGACAGTGTGCTTGAAACTGGACGACATTACATTATAGATTGACTTTTGCATTGGCTTCGTACTCTTAATTAAGAATGTATATGACATAACTTAATTTGAATTATTTTCTTGTCCCGCCTTCAATGAATTTGATGCTCAAGATTAACATTACAATAAATTCTAAAAAGTCAAAGTTAGTTAGATATGTGTACATCAACTGTAGCTCAAGTGGTAATAGATTACGGTGATTGTTATTGACTCATTGGAGAACTTTCCTATATGTATCTAAAACACTTGCTATCCATTGTACTTTTTCATGTGTTATAAGTAAGGGCATCATGGTTAATATATCTCGCTTTTAAAGTATATTATTACACCTGTTATAGTGAGTCGAATTGTAACACTATGGTAGTGTTTCGAGTAACACCAAAAAAAAAATCTCCAATTTATGAAATATTTAGTTGTGTATTTATGATCTTATTAACGAACCTTTGGCCTTAAGTTTCAGCTTTCTATTGGTTTTTATTGAACTGTTATCGTGTATGAGATTTGAACTAATAACCTTTTCCAACAAATGAAGATTGAATTTTACTTGACCAAATGGCCATTTGGGAATGCTACCACTTCATATGGTAAATGTCAAGAAAAGTCATTTTTCTTTATTATGCACAAAGATTGTCAACTGTTAATGTATATGATTAGATATATGGTCTGCATTGCATTTTTTTTATAAGAAATAGTAATCAATCACGTGCGTAAGGGGGGCAAATTGTCAATTGCTGGAGTAAATCTTCCATGCAGCAGGTTGATTTGCATCACGTGACTTTACACAACTTGCGGTGGGGGAAAATTCGAACTTTGTTACTGGTTGTAGGCTTTTCGAAAGCAAATCTTTATGATAAGTTAATTAAGCAATTACTTCCTTGTTTGCTTTGATGAAGAAGTACGTTATTAAGCACTAACAAAGCAATACAAATTAGTGGAAAATAAAACGATGTATGTGAATTAGGTCTTTCAATATATTGAGTTTAATTATTGGCGTTTTTGTTTTAAATACAAATATAAATAAGGTACAAGTATAGTACGTGAAAACTTTGCTGAACTTTTAAAAATTCGGCCATTTTTAATTTTAGTATTTGATTTATTTAAAATAATTATTTAATTTTATTTCCTGGATAATATGTGAAAAATACCTATAGAAAAAGTGAATTTTATATATTTTATTGAAAAATTGTCAAAATAACGAGTATTAAGCTTAAAACTTGTAGATCTAGGGTTTGAGTTTAAAAGAGATGGTCAGGGAGAAAAAAAATGTAGCTTTATAATTTTTAGCTCTTGAGTTTTAGATTAGAGATAGCAACCTTACACTCGTTGATAAATAAATAAATACTTGAAATTTGTATGCGCACTAAGCCTGCTGGCTGGCTAACCAACCAAGCTAAACAAATACACCATTTTATTTTGTTGTTCTTATTTAATATTGTAGACAATTGCGACGACCGATTCTATTCTTTCCCCATCGTGTGAATTTAGAAAATTTCATGTCATAAAATAATATAGTGGTCGTTGGTGGTTCCTGTGGTCGTTGGTGAACTACTATTGTTATTCGATAAAAGATGTCGGATCCTACTTTTTATCACTATATTTTGTTTGTTTTCAGTTTTGTCCTTATATTTTTAATTTTCCCAATTTGATTCCTTAGTTTTAAGGATACTTCCCTTACGACCAAAAGAAAGGATAATATTCACTTCCTCATTCTTAAAAAGAAAGTCCTCATTAATTTCAAAAAGTGACATCATTTTACTTTACAAACGTCATTATTATAGTTATTCATTTATTTTTTATGATCATCAAAAGATCATCTCCATAAATATTTATTTGATTTAGAGACTATTTAATTATCCTATGTCAAACAAATCAATGATTATGCTAATAAGTAGCATCACCATGATGAACTGTCATGTGACATCCCACATCGCCTAGGAGAGTGATCCTTATATGTATATTTCCATCTCTACCGAGCACAAGGCCTTTTGGGAGCTCATTGGCTTCGGGTTCTGTAGGAACTCCGAAGTTAAGCAAGAAGGGGGCTAGAGCAATCCCATGATGGGTGACTCATCGGGAAGTTCTCATGTGAGTTCCCAAAAACAAAACCGTGAGGGCGTGGTTGGGGCCCAAAGTGGACAATATCGTGCTACGGTGGAGTCGGCCCCAGGAAGTGGTCCCGCCTGGGCCGGGATGTGACAATTTGGTATCAGAGCCTAACCCTGGCCGTGGTGTGCCGACGAGGACGTCGGGCCCCTAAGGGGGGTGGATTGTGACATCCCACATCGCCCAGGAGAGTGATCCTTATATGTATATTCTCATCTCTACCTAGCACGAGGCCTTTTGGGAGCTCACTGGCTTCGGGTTCTATAGGAACTCCAAAGTTAAGCAAGAAGAGGGCTAGAGCAATCCCATGATGGGTGACCCATCGGGAAGTTCTCGTGTGAGTTCCCAAAAACAAAACCGTGAGGGCGTGGTTGGGGTCCAAAGCGGACAATATCGTGCTACGGTGGAGTTGGGCCCGGGAAATGGTCTCGCCCAGGCCGGGATGTGACAGTCACGTCTTTGATTTATGACAAACTAAACAATCTCCAAATCAATTGAACTTTTTTTATTTAAAGATGATAAGTGAGTGAATAATTTCGATTACGATATTTGTACAGTGAAAATTAATGTCACATTAGTGATAAAGAGTGTTTTTTGTGATCTGCTTTTAGGGAAATAAAACATGTGAATTAAACCTGGCGCCCCATTATAGTTATCCCTAAACAAGTTGTTTCTTCTTAAAATATTATAATAATTGTTTCTGGCTAAATTGTAGCAAAGGTCATTGATCTATATCACGTGTTTAGTTTTCGTCCCTGAACTCTACTAATAGTTTTTCTCGTCCATCAATTATGTCATTTGATGCACTCGTAGTTATTTTTTATTTTATTTTATTTTTTGTCAAACGATATATTTTATTAGATTAGATATTAGATTAGCCACCGACTGCGTTCAACCCCATGTCGTCATGTAGGGGCTCAACTCTTTTCCACCACTGTAGTAAAGGGCCACTTGCATAGTCCTTTTTGTTAACTCTGTCAACCTTTCCATTAAGTTGAGAGATAAAATAGGAATTTCATAAAATAAAATAATACAAAAACGAATTTCATCCACAAAAAAATAAAAAATAAAAAATAAATGAAGTTTTTAAAGGGAAAGACTTGCTACTTAGTATTACCGTCTAAATGGTATTTATCTTCACTTGTAAGTGAGAAGTCTTAGTTTTGATTCTCGCCAAAGGCGAGTTTTGAGCCACATTATTGCTAGTCAATTGTGAGGCTTAGTCCACTCCCCTACCCCTTAGAGCAGTTCCAGCGTGGGAACCCTCCCCCCAGGCAATACACTATGCTATCCACCAGTGAACAGTAACTGCCTTTAATAAACAGTAACCGCCTTTTGCATCTCCACCATTGCACTTCAATAGCCCTGACAATAGGCAATAAAATATTAGTAATTTTTTATTTATAATTAATATTGTATTATTAATTTATCTTTTCCAATCTCTTTCCTAAACTTCTACCATTTTTGTTTTCTTCTTCCTTCCCACTCTCTCACTCCCCTCTTCCTTATTGTTTTCCCTTTCCGAGAGCTCTCACCCACTTTCCTCTTCGAAAATTAAACAAATCAAACTCCAAAACCATGAAACCTTAGTCTCTGGGACTAAAGGATCCTAGCTATACCGTTGTATGCATCATCGGACCATCACAGTGTAAACCACCATTGAAGCCGAGTTGGAAGCAAGCGAGTCGCCGGGAAGGAGTGAAGGAAGTGAAGGAAAAGCCCAAGCGAGAAGCTCCGACGAACCTCAGAGTGGATAGTGAGGGTCTAATTAAAGACGCCATGGGATTATCCACACCATCTCTCTCTCTTTCCCCCCTCTGTGAACTTCAAGAAATTGTATTGTTTATTTTTTGGGAAGAAAATGAGAGAGAATATAGAAATGGGAAGGCCTAGTGGTGTGGTGGAGTCACCGACGTCGGCAAGAAGCTCGTCCTCCGTCTCCGGGATATCGGTGTCGAGATCGACCTTCTCGAAGAGCTGTCTAGGCCTGTCCACCACGTGGTTGACGTCGCCCATACGTCAGCCTTGCGCACATGCCCTTCAGGCTGGCAACTCCTGCCGGGCCTGTCTCTCGGGCCCGCTCAGGCTCCATCGCCAGCACACGCTAGACCAAGTTGCTCGGGCTTTCTGGCCCTGTCTCGCCCTGTTTAAGAGCCAATCCACTGGGCTATTGCCCACGGTGGAACTGCTCTTAGTATAGATAATATTGTTTGTTAAAAAAAAACAAAAGAGAGAGAGAGAGAGAAAGAAAGAAAGAAAGACTTGGCTTCTCAAGGATTGAGGAAGAACTTCTCATTAATATACCTTATGATCTATTTACAAAACTTTGAGCTTCTGATCGGAATTCCTTAAGGATTGACTAAACGATCTTAGTTTTAATTTATTTTTTGCAGAGATGATCTTTACATAGTGATCTATAATATGAATGGTTCCAATCATAAGCACGAAATTCTTTGAATAGGCCACAAAGTATTTTGAGGAGGTACTCCTCCTTAACCTTAAGGAGCCAAGCTATTCTCTTTTTAAATAATTTAGATTTTTTTGTATGAAAATATGATTATACCTTTAAATTTGACGAAAGGACTACTCATATAAAACATAGTTAAGTTGGAGGACGAGAGAAATTAATAGAGAACTTTGGGACGAAAATTAAACATGGGGTAAAATCTAGGGACCTTTGCTACTATGCACCCATTGTTTCTTATTGTTTTATGGCTTGAGATGGTAACATGTATTAATTATTCCAAAACTTAATTATGTACTCGTTTACGTGTAAGAGGAAGATCCAATTGTTGTAAACTGAAATAGAAAGGAACGAAGTTACTCGAAAAATGTAGAAGCCTTGAGTGGTGAATGATTCTTGGGATGAGCTGCGAACTAAGTCGCTATCTTTAAGACGTTTCGCGGCTCTGCCCAAAGTGTGCAAGCAGTTTCACAAACACCACGTCGTCCCCAGAATAAAACAACCTAGAACCTTCTTCTTCTGATAAGATTTTTCCTTGCACACCGGAAGAACCTTCGAACTCACACCTTTTCAATATGTTGCTATTAACTCAATATATGTAAAACTTGTATTTTTTCTTATTTCTTTCTCTGTGATACTTGGGACTAATATATATATATATATATATATATATATATATATATATATATATATTATGTAAAGAAAGAGATGTTGGAATGGAAAAACCGTAAGACAGACAAAGGAGTTATTTGGGGTGCAAAACTGTAGGAAATCAAAACAAAACCGTAGGGTGTCAAATGCGGAAGAAAACAAAATGGACAAAATCAAAACATCCAAATCAATTATGTAAATAGACTTGATCTTCTTCTTTATTCAGAGAAGGAATCTCATCTTTTCAAACTTAAAAGGAGATAACTCCTTATCTGATTGAAAAGTCAATGGCATGTTTCAAAAAAGTTGTAACTCCTTATCTCATTGAAAAGCCAAAATCAATTGGCTGTTATGCATAGAATAATGATAATAAAACAAACGTTATGTATATAATATGGGTAATAAAACAAAACATAAATATATAAACATATATATGATTAAATAAAAACATAACTGCTCCAACAATCCCCTACTTGTTTTTATTTAAAATATATATATATATATATATATATATATATATATATATATAAAGCAACATATCATAAAGCTATGTATAAGTAAAGGCGTTTCTCAACTTGAATCTGTACATAGTGTTAGTGATCCAGATTATACTAGAGTAACTTATAGTTTTGAAATCTATCTCTGACAACACCACACACATAACTTTATTAAGGTGAAGTTCAAAAAGTCAGCACATTACGGCCTTGTGCTTATATCCCAGTATAGTGAACGCTTTAGAAACTTGCCCAAGATTTCATAGGAAGTGGCCTCACTTCCACATTCACATAGGTAAAACTATCAAGGATATTCTTGTAGCTAGATATCCCACCCAACATAGAGTATAGACCTTACTAAGAGACAAATTCTCAACCTAAAAACGTTGCAGGATGTCATGCTTCTTGGGTATGAACATGGAATAATATTCCAAATTAAAATTAGCAAGACTTCACTCATATCACTTGTGACTTGTTATTACCCTTTAAACCTATTTCTTGGGATCTCCAGTCTATAGGTTGGGTTGCTATCACAAATGACTCAGTTTTCTACGGGCTTTAGTCCCATCCCTTTCGAGGTTTTCCAAACCTTTTCTCATGCTAGTCCTTTCGTCAAAGGATCATCCAAGTTTTCTTCAGACCATATATGTTCCACTCTTACAATTCCATAAGAGATTACGTTGTGCTATCACAATGGATCAAAACTGCTGGAATCGATTTCTTCCCATAAAGGGGTATCTATCAATAGGTTCATAAATTTTAGAAGAATTAGAACCCCCACTATTTCAAAGATTAAAGGAACTTTATTCTCATAAAAATCAGCATCAAGTGACTCAATTATTACATTTTAATAGCATCAACATTCAATTTAAACATTCCATCAGTAGCATATCCCTTTCCCACAAAAACCCCATTTTTTGTAAGAGTATACATATCTGCTCCAATGGTTTGAGTAAATCTAGCCTTGTTGAGAAAAAAACCAGAGACCAAATTCTTCCTTATCGTTGGAGCATGCATCACATCTTTCAGTATCATGGTTTTTTCAGAGGTGAACCTCAACTCCACCTCTCCAGTATCAACAACATCAGTTGAGTGTGAATCACCCAACGACACATTCCTTCCCTCAGCCACATAATAGGTCTTGAAAAGGGAACGATCATAGCAAACATGGCAAGAAGCGCCAGTGTCCACCCACCACCCCTCGGATCCATCAACAAAGTTGATTTTTGATATCATTGCAATCAGTTGCTCTTCAACAAGATTTGCCTGTGGAGCAGGGCTTTGCTTATTTCTGCAATTCCAGGCAAGATGGCCCAACTTATGACAATTATAGCATTCAAACAATCTCAAATCAGAAGCAGCACATGAAGGGGGTTGGTACCTATTCTGAGGATGAGAGGGATTTTGATTCTGAACCTTGTTTGTGTTGTTGTTGAGGCGCTTGTTTTGATTCTTGTTCTGAATCTTCATGTTCTTCCCATTTGGCTTCAGCACAGCTAGAGTCTGGTTCCGATTGAAGTTGGTAGCCTTCTAGTTGCTTGACACGACCAGAATTCCTTCTTTAATTCTTGTTTCCTGGCATCTTCCTCAATGCGAAGTCGAGTAATCAAGCTTTCCAGGGAGAACTCTTTTGTCTTGTGGCGGAGTGAGTTCTTGAAAATTTTCCAGGTTGGTGGCAATTTATCAATGATAACAGCAACCTGAAATTGATCATCTAAAACCATGCCTTCAGAAATAATTTCATGAGCAATTTTCTGTAATTCATGAGATTGTGCTTCAACAGATTTATCATCAACCATCTCATATTTCAAATAACGACTAACCACAAATTTCTTAGCCCCAGCTTCCTTAGTGTCATATTTTTTCTAAAGTGTCTCCCATAAATCTTTAGCAGTAACATAATCAGAGTAGTAATCATAAAGGTCATCAGACAATCCATTAAGAATATAATTCTTAGCAAGAAAATCATTTTCAATCCAAGTTTGTGAAGCTTTGGTTTGTTCAATAGTGGGCTCTTCAGGGAGAGTTGGTTTGACAGTGGTGCAAAATGAAGCCAATTTTTTTGTGGTGAGAAAAAATAACATCTTCTGGAGACCCTCAAACTTGGAAGGCTTATTAAGGTCCAATGTGGTGTTGTTTTCAGATTCCATGGCAGATTGTTACCATCTTAAAATTGTTGTAAACTGAAATAGAAAGGAACGAAGTTACCCGAAAAATGTAGAAGTCTTGAGTGGTGAATGATTCTTGGGATGAGTCACGGACTAAGTTGTTCTCTTGAAGATGTTTCGTGACTCTGCCCAAAGTGTGCAAGCATTTTCATAAACACCACGTCGTCCCCAGGATAAAATAGCCCAAAACCTTATTCTTCTGATAAGATTCTTCCTTGCACACCGGAAGAACCTTCGAACTCACACCCTTTCAATATGTTGCTATTAACTCAATATATGTAAAACTTGTATTTTTTTTTCTTATTTCTTTCTCTGTGATACTTGGGACTAATATATATATATATATATATATATATATATTTTTGATATTCACATTCTCGTATTCTATTTGCAATTTCTTAATTGTCGGTCCTCAGTTCTCTATTCTTTTAGCCAAACAGTAAGGCGTGGTCCAAACAGTAAGTCCCGAGGAGAGGCATGAGTGGAGCGCATGAGCAGGGGAAGAGTCTAGACGTAAGAGGAAGGTGAATCATTTAAGTCTTGTATATAACATACTTGTTTTGTGTGCATCATGAGTAGATTATTTAGATCTAATTCAATGGCCAGTACTAGCTCTAGATCCAATTTAGGAACTATACCTGACATTGTCAATGAAGAACAAAAACTTGATTTTCAAACAGATGAAAGTATTGATTTTTCTAATTGGAACATTCCAAAGATTTCAAGCAAAAATATTTACAAGAAAAAATGGTCTTTGACCTCTTTTAAATCCGAACATCATGTTAAAACAGTTGAGAATGCTTATGCTCTTAGTAAAGAACATGAGACTTGTCAATTATTTTCTCCAGAACAAATCAAATCCCATCGGAAAGATGGTCATAATTATATTCATATTGGTTTGGTTCAAATTGCTGTTAAACCATTAACATGAAAATGTCTTAATACCTCTATTCTTTTGTGTCTCCGAGATGCTAGATTCACTGACTTCAGTGATAGTATACTTGGAATGATTGAATCAAGTCTTTACAACGGACCTATCCATTTTGATTGTTTTCCAGATCTCACGATAAGCCTTTCAGACCCACACATGTTGAAAGCACTCACACTCAACATCAAAACTTCAGGATACCAAGTCCTAGAAGGAACACAGCCATTAACACTTATTTACAGAGTTTATTACAAAGTCACTGGCACAAACATGAATTTTCAAGCTTTAACTAAAAGTCCTCGAGACCACATTCTTTTGATTCAAACAACACAAGAAAATGCAAACATAAAAGTTCCCAGAACCATTAGGTGGTCAGACATCAGTCTCCCTTCAGATTGGTGTTTAATACACGAAAGTAAGCCGGTTGCTATACAAAACAGCCTTGTCAACCTTGACAATGTTGAACAATACTTTGATGGCACGGTAAAAATTAATTTCGATAGACCAACAAGAAGATCTTGCGAATCGGTGCATTCGCATAAATCATTTGCTTCTGACAGAAAGTCTTTTTCTGGATCCACTTCAACCGATAGAATGGGTCGAGATCAAGATTTAATAAAGTCTTTAGTAAACAAAAAATTAAAAGAGCAAGAAACTGCCCAACAAGAACTCATCAATGATTTGATTAAGTTAAAGTCTGTTGACACTTCTTCACAGGTTGCACATCCTGTTTATCAACCCCCAAATCAGGAAGAACCAACTTCTCCAACAGCTTCTGATTTTGAAACAACATCGGTGAATCACCAATTACTTGTTTTAAACAAAAAACACAAAATCCGATGGAGGAAGCTCAAAGCTGACATCGAATCTGAGGAAAATATTCCCAGAAGAAATGTTTTCAGAAAAAAGTATTGTGATGAAGAAAAGCTAGCCATTTATGCTGAATGGAAAGCTTTTGTAGAACAATACCAATTTGAAATATCTTTCTTTAATTTCATCGAAAAACATTATGAAACCAAAAACAAACTTACGGTTGTTACCAAAGAAAATTGGGTAAAGGAAGACAAAACTTTGATTTCTTCTAGTCATCCTCCCAAAGAAACTATTTTGATTTCTACTGGCAATACCAACATTTCAGCTATTCCTTTCAAAATTCCAAAAGAAGATTCAGGTTTTAAATCTGTCATTGAACAGAACAATTTTACAAACCAGAGTCTTCATACTATTGGAAAACAGTTGGACAAAATTGAAACAAAAATCGACAAATTGTCTCAGCCAAAATCTTCTCAAAAAGAAAAACCATTAGTGAACTTCACTGATGCTTCTTCAAGTTCTACTGCTCTAAAGTCTATGACTACTATACAAAAAATTGATCAAATGCTCAGTGAGCTCAAAAAAGAAAAAGCTATTAATGTTTTACAAAACCATGATGTTTCTGTTGAAGAAGAAAAAACATCTACTTCAGATTCTTCTCAAGACACAGAAACTGATTCTTCTATTCAAAAAATTGAAAATGTTTTTCAAAACATTGATCTTCAGCCAACTTTTGATTTGAAACGTATTCGTACTCATCCAATCAATCCCACTTCTCTTACAAAAAACTGGTATCCCAGACCAACACCTCCTGACCTCCAATTTGAAGAACGAAATATTCAAAATCAATTTTCAGTCTCTGCTGACAAACTCTATGAATGAAATATAGATGGATTGTCAGAACAAGAACTCCTCAACAAACTTCAACACATGTCTATGGTTGCTAATAGCTACATTTCAAACCACAATTTTACACAAACCCAAATTGTTGACCTCTTAGTCACTGGTTTCACGGGAATGCTTCATTCCTGGTGGAAGAAGCACTTAACTTCTCAGTCCAGAGACGAGATACGCCATGCGGTTAAAAAGGATGAGGAAGGACTTCCCATCTTTGATGAAACAATAGGACAAGGAATACCTGACGGAGTAAACACATTACTCTACACGATCATAGAGCACTTTATAGGAACACCTAGCAACGTTACTACTCGCATTCACGACCAACTAAGTAATTTAAGGTGTCCTACCTTAATTGATTTCAGATGGTATAAAGATGTTTTTATTTCCAAAGTCATGCTTCGAGAAGATAGTAATCAACCTTTTTGGAAAGAAAAATTTATCAATGGTTTACCAAACCTTTTCGCCCACAAAATTCGAAATGTTTTAGTAAACGAAGAAAGTGTCATACCTTATCATACCCTTACTTATGGGAACATAGTTAATGTTATCCAAAAGGAAGGATTGAAAATGTGTATCGACATGAAGATTTCAAAACAAGTCAACAAAGACAAATCTATTGCTAAATATGAACTTGGAACGTTTTGTGAACAATATGGTTTACCTCCAATAGCTCATTCGCACAAAAAGAAGAAGGCTCAGCACACAAGCAAGTTTTCTAAAACTCATTCCAGATTTTACAAAAACAAAAGATCTTCTACCAAACTTTTTCAAACCAACAAGTTTTATGAAAAACCCTTTTCAAACCCCAAAAAGAAATCTTTTCGAAAATCGTCTTTTCAAAAAACTGGTAAAAAAGGAAAATGCTACAAGTGTGGCAAATTTGGTCATTTTGCAAACGAATGTAAAGTTAAGAAAGCGATTAATCAGCTGAAAATCTCTGACGAAGAGAAAGTACAGCTTATCCAGGTTTTAGAACTTAGAAACACCGACTCTAGTCAGTCAGATAAGGATTTGGAATTATCCTCTTCTGATCATAGCAGTTCTAGTGAAGTTTCTTCGCCAAACATCAAGTTTGGATGCACAGACACTTGTTGTAACAAAATTTCAGTGCTTAATAAGCAAGAAGAACACGAAGAGTTTTTAATGGAATTAATAAGTAAGGTCGATGATCCAGATTTGAAATCTTTCTATTTGAAAAAACTCAAAAATTTGATTTCTCTTCAAGAACCTGGCACTAGCCAGAATCCACCTCAAAAGATTTCTCTCAACATCACTTTGGAACGATTTTCTAAACCTAAAAAGGAAATCACCATCAAAGATTTACAAAAAGAAGTAAATCAGATCAAATCAGAAATTAGGTTTTTAAAATCTGAAAACACGGAAATCCGTTCACAACTCACTAGAGTCCGTACTCAGGCACTTGTTGAATAACAGGACAATTCTTCTTCAAACTGCGATTCTGATGCTCAGTCGAGTAAAACTTCTTCAAAAGATCTTGTTGTAAGTCTTTTAGACAAAATAAGAATTCGAAAATGGTATTCTAAAATTAAAATAACAATCGAAGATTTTCATTTGGAAACCATAGTTTTAATTGATTCGGGTGCAGACTTGAATTGCATTCAAGAAGGGTTAATTCCTACTAAGTATTATCACAACTCCACTGAAGTACTTAGTGCTGCAAACCAATCCCCGATGAAGTTAAATTATGAAATTCCTAAAGCACATGTTTGTCAACAAAATGTTTGTTTTAAAACTCCATTTGTTTTAATCAAAAATATTTCTGATCCAGTTATTTTGGGACTCCCTTTCATTGCTTTGATTTATCCTTTCAAAGTTCATCATAATTGTATTACAACCAAGGTTTTTGGCCAAAAAATTACTTTTGAATTTTGCATGGAAACGGACCTTAAAAAATTAAAACAACTTCAAAAAGACAGTGTTTCCAAAACCCTCAACCAAATTAATGCAAAATCCCAACAGATTAATTTCTTACAAGAAGAAATTAAACACAAAAGAGTTGAAGAACAGCTAACAAATAAGTCTTTGTTAGAATCTATTAGCCAGTTTTCTAATAAACTTGCCAAGGAAATCTGTTCGGATCTCCCCAATGCCTTTTGGCACAGAAAACAACATATTGTTAGACTCCCTTATGTTAAAAATTTTATTGAGTCAAAAATCCCTACAAAAGCACGACCTATTCAAATGAATCAGGAAGTTTTAGAGTTTTGTAAAACAGAAATCAATCAACTTTTGGAAAAGGGAATTATCCGAAAAAGTAAGTCTCCATGGTCTTACCCTGCTTTTTATGTTCAGAAAAATGCAGAATTGGAACGAGGTGTTCCAAGACTAGTTATTAACTATAAACCCTTGAATGATGTTTTGGAATGGATTCGATATCCAATCCCCAACAAAAGAGATTTGATAAAGAGACTTTCTCAAGCAATTGTTTTTTCTAAATTTGATATGAAATCAGGTTTTTGGCAGATTCAAATACATGAATCTGATAAATACAAAACTGCTTTTGTAACTCCTTTCGGACATTATGAATGGAATGTAATGCCTTTCGGCTTGAAAAATGCACCAAGTGAATTTCAAAATATTACGAACGAGATTTTTAATCAATACATTCATTTTTCAATTGTTTATATTGATGATGTATTAATCTTTTCAAAATCAATAGATGAGCATTGGAAGCATCTGCATTCATTTGTTAGGATCATTAGGTCCAATGGGTTAGTTGTTTCGGCAACCAAAATTAAGTTGTTTCAAACCAAGATTAGATTTTTAGGTTACCATATCTACAGATCTACCATTCAACCAATTGATAGAGTCATCCAGTTTGCTGATAAATTTCCAGATCAAATTATTGATAAAACCCAACTTCAGCGTTTTCTTGGATCTCTCAATTATGTTTCTGAATTCTACCCTCATCTGCGACAACAATGCAAACCTTTGTTTAATCGTCTTAAGGAGAATCCTCCATCATGGTCTCAGACTCATACTTCCATTGTCAAACAAATCAAAAATCATGTCAAGACTTTGCCTTGCCTTGGCATTCCAACTCCCGACTCGTTCAAAATAGTCGAAACCGATGCATCTGATATCAATTATGGAGGTATCCTCAAGCAGAAAACTTCTTCCGAAGCTCCTGAACAAATTGTTCGTTTCCATTCAGGATTTTGGAATCCAGCTCAACATAATTATAGTACTATTAAAAAAGAGATATTATCTATTGTATTATGCATTAGCAAATTTCAAGATGATTTGTTAAATCAAAAATTTTTAGTTCGAGTTGATTGCAAATCTGCAAAACATGTTTTACAAAAAGATGTTCAAAACATAGCATCAAAACAGATTTTTGCACGCTAGCAAGCCATACTAAGTATTTTTTATTTTGAAATTGAGTACATTAAAGGCAGCCAGAATTGCATCCCAGATTTTCTAACAAGAGAATTTTTGCAGGGGAAGAATGGGCACTAACCAGAGAAGGCTTCCAGCCACTCTCACCCAAACCCCAGCACCAGTAAAACAAGAGTCTATTCCCGACTCTTCATCGGCCCTAGCCATCACAAACAGATTCACTCCCCTAGGATCAACCATAGGAAATATCCGAACAAATTACCAAACAGCATAAGCTACTCCATATGATCCTTACTCATCAGTTCGTTCTCCATCCCCATCAGTCCCAAATACACCTAGCTTTGCTAAATCATCACCAAATATTCAAAACCCCACTTCTGAAAAGCTTTTTAGCATCCCTCTTCATATTAACAAAAATCAACCCCCAGAACGCATTGCTAAACTTCTTTTACCCCCAAATTTCCATTTTCTCCCAACAGAATCCTACAAAAGCCTAAAATATTACCAGGCCATTCTCTCTGAGACTGAAAGTATTGCTATTAAGCCTATTTACAGCACCACTCACCAGAACAAAATATTGTACCATTCCCTCCACATTGGAAAATTTCTTACTGAGCAAAACTGGGGAATTCCCCTTTATCATACCAAACCTCTTCATACCCAACATGTTCTCATCCCGAACAACCATTTTAATTATTATGATTACATACAGGCTTGGACTAACATTTTCCTTCATCAAATAGAAGATTTTAGTTATTCATGGTTCGTGACCTTTGACAAAAGTTTCAAGCTAAGATTCCCAACTTGGTTTCCAGACTGGTGGGCTACTCATGGCCCAAATATATCTTTTGTTCCAGATGACCTTCGTCAAGCATTAAGCAATAGCTTCAAGAACGGTTTTGATCACAGCCGCTTTGATAGCAGGATTTCCTTATTTTCATTGTTCATGGCCAAGTACAAGGTCCCGTGGATTTTGAAATGGAACTTCCAAGCAAACAACGGTGGAATTTACAGAACCCGATGAGTAAAATGGTGGGACAAATTCAACCACCAAAAAATCATTGATTTAGTTCGTGCAGAATTTCCCCAGAGTTCAGCTCTATCAATTTCTGCACGTTCTACACAGGCTTTGCCAGACACTCAACAATTTCCTGAACTACCAAAAGCTCAGGAACCGGTTCAGTCTTTATCGGACATTAGTCCATCATCATCTCTCAAAGGAAAACCTAAGTCTCCCAGATCCTCTAGTTCTAAGAAAGGAAAATCTTCCAAGACTTCTCAACTTTTGGATATGGCTCAACAGCTCATGGCAGAAGCATCAATGCTTCAAAAGAAATGAAGTTCAGACTCAGACTCGGAGGCATCCGATGCTTCGTCCCAGCTTCCCGCCAAATGGGCAGATCAGGTGGATCTCCAAGATGCCCAAGATCCGTTTGATTTTTTAATTCTCAGAAGTGCATTATTTTCCCATGTGATCATATCTGAAAACAGCATCATCAACAGTAGCTATCATCATTTCATTTTCAGACAAGTCACTATTCACCTACAGTGAAAGTAGATCTTTTCAGTTTTTGTAAAAGAAACAGCGTGATTCCACAGTAAATTTTCATAATTCAGCCAGCTTTTCCAGCTACCAGCACATGCAACCGGGATTCCTGAATCTTGTTTTCCAGCCTCAATCATTCTCTCCTCAGGATAAAAGGAGAGCTCATTCTCAGAGGAAGGGGACTTCGAGTCAAGAATTCTCTGCGTATTCGAAAGAACAAAGAACATTTTCAGTGAAAACCCAAACACTTGTAATACATATATTATTATCCAGGATGTCTGCGAGCTCCACCTTGTTCATATTCATCATCTGCCATTAGGCAAAACAATTTGTAATCTGCATTGCAGTAAGTTTTAATAAAACTTATTTTCAAAATCTATCTGCATCACTAGATTGAATTCATTATTTTCATGAATACATCACCTATGTTTAACTTGATCTTATGTCTTCATGTTATTGTCGATCATACATGGATATTCCGTTTCAATCAACCTTAGTTCTTTTTGATCTATTATTTTGAAATGCTACTCTGCTTATTTGTATTTTACTTCCGCACTCTTGATTCTATGGACGGTTTTACCGCCTACTTATAGTTCCGCCCCATTTGGTGTGTGTGTGTGTGTGTCTATATATATATATATATATATATATATATATATATATATATATATATATATATATTATGTAAAGAAAGAGATGTTGGAATGGAAAAACCGTAAGAAAGACAAAGGAGTTATTTGGGGTGCAAAACTGTAGGAAATCAAAACAAAATCGTAGAGTATCAAATGCAGAAGAAAATAAAACGGACAAAATCAAAACATCCAAATGAATTATGTACATAGACTTGATCTTCTTCTCTATTCAGAGAAGGAATCCCATCTTTTCCAACTTAAAAGGAGATAACTCCTTATCTGATTGAAAAGTCAATGGCAAGTTTCAAAAAAGTTGTAACTCCTTATTTCATTGAAAAGGCAAAATCAATTGGCTGTTATGCATAGAATAATGATAATAAAACAAACGTTATGTATATAATATGGTGTATGGTCATGTCTAAATATTTTTGTTAACGATTTAATAGGATAACATATTAAATGGTCTAACAAGAGAACAATATGTACTTATTTGACTCGTTCTTATTTGAACTACTGACATTTGAATTACTCATATTTGGTTCTTATTTGATTCAGTTCTTCCCTCTACCTAGAAACTTTCCATTTTCATTTATCCAAAACAAAGATCAGATAATTTTCCAACTTTTAAATATTCGTTATTATTTTGGGGGTCTTTTTTAGGCCAGGTTGACTAACAATTCAATACGTAGAACAAATAGCATGCCTCCCACAATAAAAATAAATAAAAAACTAAAACATCATCCGATCAATCAAGCAACTTTTCTTTTTTACTTATAAATAAAAGGTTAAAGGTTTAAATTTTGTGAATAATAAATTCGATACTAAATTATTATAGTTTCCATTGAATGGCCTATCCTAGGCCCCACCTCTTAGTGTAAATATATTAGGCTTAACAAAATTTTTTCATGACTCGTTAAACCGACACGTAACGATACGAAAACAAAAAATTTTAGATTACCCTGTAGACAGGTCAGATTATTATCGGGTCAACCCATTAAGATAACATGTTTAATACGACACAATCTGTGAAAATAACGAATTTGACACGAAATAACATGCACGACAAATACAATCCATTTATCATGTCTAAAATATATCGCTATATTAACAAAGACTGGAATGCAATTTTTGTAAAATAAAAATATTAAAAAAAAAAGTGAAATAAGAAAAGAACTCAAATGTGTTTATAACAACTTCAATTGATTATCTTTACGATAATGCTGGGGAGAATAAAATTTTGAGCTAGATTTGTAAACCAGATGATGTGCCACCTATAAATAATAATTAAGCACGTTAATCAATACTTAATAATAATCCAATCATCAACAATCACATCACTTGTTTTTTAATTTCTTTAGCATTACTTTATTTTAATATCTTATGTAACCACCTCTGGCAAAGTTGTGTTACTGAATCTCCAATACTTTGTTATCATTTGGTACACCTTCTCAGCTGGTCTGATTGATCCGGTGCAAGGCAACCACAGTGTTGTCATGCATTTGTAGAACTGTTCGGAATATTTTGTCACAACTTAAAGCAGTTCCAGCGTGGGAACCCTCCCCCCGGGCAATATACTATGCTATCCACAGTAACTGCATTTAATGAATAGTAACCACCTTTTGCATCTCCACCGTTGCACTTCAATAGCCCTGGAAATAAGCAATAAAATATTAGTATTTTTTTTATTTATAATTAATATTATATTATTTAATTTGTATAAATTAATATTATATTATTAATTTATCTTTTCCAATCTCTTCCCGAAACTTCTAGCATTTTTGTTTTCTTCTTCCTTCCCACTTTCTCACTCCCCTGTTCCTCATTGTTTTCCCTTTCCGAGAGCTCTCACCCACTTTTCTCTTCGAAAATTAAACAAATCAAACTCCAAAACCATGAAACCTTAATCTCTGGGACTAAAGGATCCTAATTATACTATTGCATGCGTCATTGGACCATCACGGTGTAAACCACCATTGAAGTCGAGTTGGAAGCAAGCGAGTTGCCGGGAAGGAGTGAAGGAAGTGAAGGAAAAGCCCAGGCGAGAAGCTCCGGCGAACCTCAGCGTGGATAGCAAGGGTCTGCTTGAAAATGCCATGGGAATTATCTGCACCATCTCTCTCTCTCCCCTTTGTGAACTTCAAGAAATTGTATTGTTTATTTTTTGGGAAGAAAAGGAGAGAGAATAAAGAAATGGGAAAACCGGCATCGGCGAGAAGCTTGCCCTCCGTCTCCTGGATATCGGCGTCAAGATCGATGTCCGCAAAGAGCTATCCAGGCCCGTCCACCACGTGGCTAACGTCAGCCTTGCGTCATATGCCTTTCGGGCTGGCAACTCCTGTTAGGCCTCTCCCACGGACCCGCTCGGGCTCCATCGCCAACACACGCTGGACCAAGTTACTCGGGCTTTGTCGTCCTGTTTGAGAGTGAGTCCATCGGGCTATTGCCCACGGTGAAATTGCTCTTAAACAAAACAAGGACAATGAAGGCGTCTTTCTGGTGGCAACGTTTTGCCAACCGTTGTTGTCTTTCTTTACTCCCACCATTACCACAATAACATTATTACCAAACATTATTATTTTCTTTCTAAAAAATTATGCTAATTTAAACTATCAGACACATTCTTTGATTATAAAATGTCAAATTCTATTTGACGTTTTCGTTTTGAGAAATCATTCTTCAAAAATCATTTTGTTAAACATTACTAGACGGACCCAAGCTATTTTTTAAGGCACACTTTGAAGATTATATATTAATTAGTTAACATGGAAATTATTGTCATGCTTCGATCTGTGAATAAAGACTATTCACGAGTTAGGGTGTGAGCCATATCTTAGCTATAGATATAAAATCCAAACCAAGATATGGTGGAAAATAAAATTAAAATTGATTAATAACTGAAACACAATACATCACATCACAAAATCTTACATGATAAAACTTGAGTTTACCACATATAATTTATTGAATACGTAGCGGAAATAAAATATTAGTATACAAAATTAATTCATAATAAAAGTACCAACTAAAATAATAATTTAAATGAGTAGCTCTTGCAAATACATAAAATGTATGCAATGAGATGCATGAATTCACTCACTCCCTTCTAATCCCGCTAACACGTACCTAAGGCATCCAAGTTTGCACGTCCCATACCATACTTATACCACTTGGCTCTGAATACCTTAGAATATGAGTTAACTCCCGCTCATCCCTTAAACCCAATTTTTGTAATTAAATTCTCAGTTTCCACTTTATTATACAAGCACTTCCCTTGACGCCCAATTGTATATTCAAGCCCTTCCCTCAACGCTTGAAATATACAAGGTTCATTGTTTTATATTCAAGGCAAACTTCAGCTCATGAATATCCTCACATCTCAAGCACAACTTAACTCTTTTTCTTACTTTATAAGAATGCTTATGTACATGCCATGTAACAAGGATATCAATAATCATATGCTCTAAAACATTTGCAACACTAATTAAATTTTAGTAACAAGAGTAATATAATCATAATATTAACAATAAAGTAATAATCTTTAATGTAAATGATAAGCAATATGTTACAAATTCCTCCTTGAGTCGATCCTCCTTTTCCATTAAGTTTCTATTAAAAACTCAGTGTTTTATTAATAAATGGTTTGCTCAACTCAAATTTATTGCAATTAGACAAAGGAACACACATATTTAAGTGGTTCACCAAATCGGCTATGTCCAATAAAGTTACATATGCATTTGTGTTTTCACTATGTAAGAGAGATTTACAAAATACAAAGAAGATGGTCTAGAGCCTTTACATAAGGTAAAAGAAAGGGATGGTGGCGAGAATGGTCTGAGAAGGAGAGATCTTTCTTGTTGCTGCTAGGTTCTTGCTGGTGTCTTCCTCCTCTCGTGTTCTTTCCTTCCTCTGCCTTTATGGAGAAAGAAATGGAATCCTCAATTAAGCCTTTAAGGACACGTTTCAATTCTTTTGCAACACTTGGACATCAATCATTGGAAACATTAGTAATTGATCATCATTACAATGTATGTGGACAAATACATAAAGGCCACGTCCAAACTCTAAGGAATATAGAATCCCATCTCTCCAAATTTGGGGGATGAATCATCACCAATCATTAACCATGATATGTGGTCCAATAGAAAGAAAACAATTGTTAAGCTAATCATTAGCCTTATTATGTGTTCCAATGGAAACACACCAAATGTTAACCAAATCATTGATAATGGTATGTGTTCAAATGGCAAAGAGACAAGTGTTAAGTTAATCAATATCATGCAAGGTGGATACAAGCATCTAAGGCCACGTTGAGCTTTAGCTTAAGTTTTATTCCTAGATCAAAACACATGGGTAAGTTTACAATCGATAGGCATACAAATAGAGTTTGGTAAAAGCTCCAATCTCATTGGAGTATTTGGAAGCTTGCTTGAGTAACATTGAAGAGAGAATATTTTCAAATGATTGAGGTTCCCCTAGACTAGTGAGTGAGCACTCCTAATACCACAAAATATTGCATCATGCATGCTAACATACACCCGTACAAAGTCATAGACATCCCACCTCCACCTTTTAGAGTGGTGAATAATCACCAATCATTAACTACTAAATTCCTTATGATTACAAACTTGCCAGCTCACCCTTAAGTAGACTTCCACCTCTTATTTTAGAGTGATGAATGATACGTACTCTTTACTCTCTAATTACAGATGAACATGAAATAATACTAGTTAGTTTTTGAAATAATCTTGTAGCAAAATGAACTTACGTTGACACTAGTAGACATATCAAAAGTATAAGTTCTTGTACACATAGCATGTAAAAAGAAACCCAATAAAATTATTACATAAAAATAACTTCGCACATACAAACACACATATATAATCATTTTTTTAAATACGGGGTATTACAATTATTTAGCCATAGATTAATAGGGTGTAATTTAGTATTGGATTAAGTACTTAAAACCCCAACCTTTTAGTGTTATTCTAAATTGGCTTCAACATTTTTAAACATTCCAAATAAGTATCCAACCTATTGAAAATGTCATAATTGTTAAGCCCCAATTAAAAATCTGTTAAATTAGCTAGGGCTTATTTTGTCTCCAAAATTATAGAAGGTCATGGAGGCGTAACCTCCACCAATTAATGGTCACCACCACCCCATCATGCCATCACCTCCAATTCCACCACAAAACCACCAATCCACCTACAACTCAAGTCACCAACATTGAGAAGAAGGTAATAGAGGTTGCTAAAATGGTATGTACTATCATGATGTGGCCACCATTATCTTCACCGCTCAATTAGAAGAACTGAAAACTTTACAAGCCAAGAACCGGAGAATGAGGAAATCGCACAAGCTCCTTGAAATCGTAACTAAATTCTTAACCCTCTTCTTTGTTAGGAGATTGCCTTCCTAATGTAATTTCAATTTGAGTTCATTTTTTATTCAATCAATACTTATTTGATCATGGGGTTCCATATTATATAATCTATGTTTCAACTAATATTAATGTTGACCATGATATACCTAATTGGTCGTTTTGAATAAAATCTATGTTAATATTAACTGGGGCTTAACAGATATGACATTTTCAATAGGTTGGATACTTGTTTGGAATGTTTAAAATGTTGAAAATAATTTGGAATGACACTAAAATGTTGGAGAGTTTTAGGTACTTAATCATTTATTATTTAATTAAAAATATTATGTTTCTTTATTTATTTGATAACAGTTATATGAATGAGGATCCTCTTTGGATCCTCTTTGTGAGGATCTTGGGGATCCTCAAATCGTGTCCGTTCATCGTACATCGTGTAGTCAGAAATTATTTTAGGGGTAAATTACATAAAACTACCTCAATTATGAGTCGCATAACAGTTTCATACCTCATTTTTTAAACATTGCAATGTCATACCCCATCTTATAAATTTGTTCAAAAGAATGTCATACCTCCGTTAACTTTTCTGTTAATTTTTCCATTAAATGCTGAAGTGGTATGAACAGGGCCACTCATTTGCTAATTGAAATAAAAAAAATTAATTAATTAATAATAAAATATTTGTTATTTATTTAACAATTAAAAATGATTAAAAACAAATAATTTTGTGGGTCCCTTCATCCCAATCTCTCTCATTCTCCCTCAAACTCTCCCTCATCTCCCATCGCTCACATCTTCTTCTTCTTTGTGTTCACTGAGAAATCAAAAAACGACCACCCACTAGTCGACGATTTCTGCAATGACTCACCGTTCGTCCGTTGTTCTAGCGCCGCGTTGTCCGTGTGATTCAGTCGACTTGGTCTGGATAGCAGGTTGCACTGCAGCAACCATCAAATTCTGCCAGGAAGAAGGCCGAAAAATTTATGCTCCGTTTAAGCTCAAATCTCTACCAAAACACATGAAATTTTTATCTCAAAATGAAGATCATAGAAGAATGAATAGAAATATACCATTTTTTGGCAAAATCATGGCTGGATAATGCCCTGAGTTTGTTAGCCCAAAACTTGGTTTGTGGTTTCTCGCGAAATCGAGGTAGATTCGAGCCTCCCATGCTCTAATCTGAACCTCAGGATGAAGGGGAAGTGATCCGTGGTCCTAGTCTTGTCCAATTTAGCGAGGAATTGCCGGATTTTCATCAGGAAACCGCGAGGTTGTAGTGACGCCATCTGTGTTGTTGTACAGAGAAGATGAGAGGTTAGAAAAATTGGGGAGTTAAACGTTGAGGGAGCAAAGAAGAGAGAGTGACATGGTTGTGGTGGTGGTCTGGTGGGTGGCCTTTTTGGGCTTGGCTTCTCTATGAACACAAAGAAGAAGAAGATGTGAGCGATGAGAGGTGAGGGAGAAAGAGAGAGATTGGGATGGAGGGACCCACAAAATTATTTGTTTTCAATCAATTTTAATTTTTAAATCCTTCAAATTTTTTTAATTGTTAAATAAATAACAAATATTTTATTGTTAATTAATTAATTTTTTATTTCAATTGGCAAATGAGTGGTCCTGTTCATACCACATCAGCATTTAAAAGAAAAATCAACAGAAAAGTTAACAGAGGTATGACATTGTAACAAATTTATAAGATGGGGTATGACATTGCAATATTTAAAAAAATGAGGTATGAAACTATTATGCGACTCATAGTTGAGGTATTTTTATGTAATTTACCTTTATTTGAAATATTTTTTAAAAAAAATTAAATATGAATAGTAGTACCAAAACCTAGCCGCATGATGTACGATAAACGGATACGATTTGAGAATCCCCAAAATTCTCACAAAGAGGATCCGGAGAAGATCTTCATTCCAGTTATATAGCTAAATGACTCTAATTTTGAGTCACTTTTAAAAGATGTTGTGTGGGATAAACAATTACACTTCTAAAAGGTAGCTAACATTCTTAAAAAAATGTAAATGTGCGTTCATCCTCCAACATTTCACAAATAATCAAGGCCCTAAAGAGATTAGCATAACCTTACCAAACCAAAAGAATTTCATAATCCTTACTAAACTCATACATAAGTGCTTGGTATAGGATTACTATGCACATTGTATGAATTGAAACTTACATATCTGCATGAAAGGAAAAAAAATGCTTCTTTGGTATATGATATAGGTTTTCTCAAAAAGTGGCAACCACAATTATTAAGAAATATTGTACCAAATAATACATAAAACGTGTGTGTTACTGTAACTAAATAACATTTGTATTTCATTTACAAAAACCCAATTGTCGATGCAAATTTTTGTCATCTCTAACTTTAACAAAAATGCACATGCAAAACAATCAACACCTTTGATCAAGGAGGTTTTTTTTTTTTTTTTTTTGGGGGGGGGGGGGTGGTCTGGGGGGGGGGGGGGGGTGGTGGGGTGGCTTAGGCCAATAGATCTTCAACGCCTAAGTTAGTTTCTTTGAGAAAAATAAAGTGTTTAGGGCTTTTAAGGATAGCAAAAGTTTATCAAAATTTGGCAGAAGATGGGGTATATACAGGGGAGTGGTTGGCCATGGTGTTAGGATTTTAACCTACACATGGTGGCATCCTATTGGCCAAGGTTTTATGGAGAAATATTCTCAAGATATTAAATAGGAAATAATATCATGTGATAATGGAGTAATTATCCCTAATTGATTTAAATATGAATTACTTACTTGAGTGAAGTCAATTTTCAGTTGGGAATGTATTAAATATAGGATTTGGGTAATTTATTCTTATCTTTAATGCTTTGACTTTTCCTTGCCAAGGGCAAGTGAGCTGCGGGGGAGCTGCGGGGGAACCTTCAGGGGTGTTAGCTGCGCATGGGAGTATCTGAGGAACCTGCCCATTTAATGAGGGCAATCTTGTCTTTCTTGAGCAACAGTCCACATGTCGCCTCTAGAATTTTTAGGATTAGTTTATGCTCTACACTAACCACTTGAAAATGTCACTATAGGAGGAAGATTAGGGATGAGAAACACCCTATACTTGAGTTAGTCCATTTTTGTCCCTTTTTCAATCCAATCTTTCTCCCAAACTACTCTATCAAAATTTTATCTATTTCTCTAAATCAAGTGTCAGACAACTGAACTATGGAAAATTTTATTGCTATTTGTCGAGTCATGCATTTTAGGTCACTGGCTTATATGTTATTAAGAAAAGTTTTCATATCAACATGCA
This sequence comes from Pyrus communis, assembly GCF_963583255.1. Taxonomy (NCBI): domain Eukaryota; kingdom Viridiplantae; phylum Streptophyta; class Magnoliopsida; order Rosales; family Rosaceae; genus Pyrus; species Pyrus communis. The sequence continues at coordinate 20,442,574 of NC_084811.1, forward strand.
CTTGATTTTGACAAATATTTTATAGTACATCGATATTTTTACATTAGAGGAAGGAGAGTTCGGCTAAGATACACAATGGGCAACCTAATTTGGTATCAAATTCGTCATCCACGAGTTTCGATGTTAAAACCTCTCACTTACAAATAAAGAGAAATATCACCAAATCGTAGTACTAAGTGATGATTTTGACAAGCATTTTTTCTCTTTACATATATTGTAAATTAAAAAACTTATTATGACGCTCTTAATTGTGGATAATAAAACGAAATATGTCAAGTTTTTAATTCGAATGTTTGTGGTGGACTTGTGCCGAAAAAGGTGAATGAAGTTTTCATGTCCTCCATTTTGTGAGTTTGTGAGAACTAGGGCCAGAGTAGCTTGAAAGTAAAAGTAGGTCTTAGGGAATGCTCTGTTGTTCTTTCCAACAACTCTTATTTGGCCTTGGTAGTGTTTCTAACAACTTAGGAAATGGTTGGAGATGACGAGTCGATGCAGAAAAGGCTTGGCATGAGATCTTGACGTGTGGGAGCTAAAGACCCACTAGTATAGCAAATGAGAGTGCATGAGTTGGTTATTGCTTGAGCTTAGGAGTAATATTTGGTGGTTGTCGTTATAAAGATGAGAGAGAGAGCTTAAAAAGGTTAAGGCTATGTAAGAAAGTCTAGAGTTATGGGTTGCAAGGAAGATGATGAAGATTTAATTGGTGGGAAAGTGAGGGAGAAGGGTTGGAGTTGTTGTTGTCAAGCTTACAACAATGCATATAGGGATTTCCAGTAACTGGGAGAAAGAGTTTCACGTGTCTTACACAATTGAAAAAAAATGGTCTCTCCTCTTTTTCGACTCCTAAAAGTCTATAGGCAACTCAATCCCCAAAGTAATAGTAACTGCTTGTAGGGAATAGTGATTGTCCAAGTGCATCACTATTCTTAAACTGAATGGTCTACGCTATTGGTATTAAATTTTTTTTTTTATAATAAAATAATAAAAGAATTTTATTTTTATTTCGGATATGATTTTTAACCAAAGATGGAAAAGCATGGTTAGGAATTTATACGGAAAAAAAAATATAAGTTTTTTAATTTTTTTTAATTTTTATAATATAAATCGTGCTGATGTCAGCTTTACTTACATAGCTCAGGGCTGGGCCCGTGGATTCTAGCCTGGGGGAACAATCGGGCTCCCCTGGAGCCCAATGAATTGGTGTGGACTTGAACTGTTTTTTGGAGGAGGTGGGGCTTTTTGGGGGAGGAGGGGGATTCTAGAGCCCATCGTCCAATTTTAAATTGAAATAGTGAAATTTTAAATAAAAAAAAATTTGCCGAATGATCTATAAAAAAAAAAATGATACTGTTTAGTTCCTAAACTTAATTAGTAGTACTTCTAGAGATTTTTTAATCATTTTATCGTTGAGAGCAGTTCTAATTGCATCAAATAATTATTTTAAAATTTTGATTGGATCCTCTGAATCAATTCTTACTTGTTCGTGTTCAATAACTAAAAAAAGTCTTTTAAAATTTAAATTTGATGTGTATTTTACAACCAATTCATTGATTAAATTTAATAAATAAAAAATTTATGTTGTTAATGATTTTCAATCAAATGAATTTATTTTTTGTTCAAATTCTAAGTAATTAATAATAAGAAGGATACCACGAATTTTATTTATCCAAATCTTGTAATTTTTTACAGAAGCTTCATTTATACTTGAGAGTGTAAACAATTTTTTGATTCGTCCGCGGAAGGGTCCATTGACGAAAGGATCATATATTTTTTGTAAGTATTCTTTTTTTAATCTTATCAGTACACAATCTAGTTTTTTTTCGAGTACATTCATAACAAGGGCTTCCTTATCTAGAATTTTGTCGATAGTTTTTACTCTGTTAAAAAAAAAAAAATTGCTTAGGTTTTTCTTTTTATGTTCGTTGGTATAACTCCAATGATTATAAAATTCATTAGAGGGGAATGTTTCTTTTGTGAACAAAGACATCTTTCTTTGTCTCATATTTATGATGGGTAAATGACTAAAAACTAGTTGTTTTCAATGGGTAAATGAAGGGATCAAAATCTGTATGTCTCATAGATAAAACAAGGAGCTAAATATTGTCCATTTCCAACGGGTAAACCAAGGAATTGAAACCTTCTTATGTTTTGTGGGTAAAAGATAGCAGTGCAAGCTTATTTGGTAAAAAGCAAGTGGCCTTTTACGACAATAGTGAAAAGGTGTTGAGTCATTACATGACAGTATAGGGTTCAAATTTCGTCGGTGACTAATCCAACATTTAATCTAATAAAATTTACCGTTTGACAAAAAAAAAAAACTTATTTAGTAAAAAGAGCACTATAAAATATCTCACTTGATTACCCAATATTAGAAAACTCTTTAAGTAATGAGTTTAGACTTTAGTCCTTAGTAACCTAAAGTCTCCATTATCAAAAAGTTTATACAGACCTAGTGGACCATAACCTTTCACACCCTATCCTTCTAGCAAGCTGTTTTTAATTATATGTCTTGATTCATGTGTTGAAGTGGATGTAGGTTTTAAGGGAACGTGATGGGCATGGTGTAAAAGATTTGTCGTTACTTGGGCGCTATGATTGAGATTGTGATGGTTTTGAAAAAAATAAAAATAAAACAGTTTATTAAAATAATTTGGAACATCAACGTTTTTAGTAAAACCAAAAAATAAATAAATGTTTTTGGTAAAACAAAAAAAAAAGTGTCTTTTTTTTTTTTTTTTTTTTTTTTTTTTTTTTTTTTTTAACTATTGCCAATGACAGTAGAAAATATAGAAAAGTAGAAGCATTCTAAGAAAAGCGGTTTTTTTTTTTTTTCCTAAGCATAGTAATCGGTGCTCTTTTAATGAAAATTTTAAATGACAAGTATATTCACACATATTTTACAATATTTGCATCAACATATTCTCTCTGATAATTATTATATCACATTAAATACTATATCATGTTTTAGTCATTAGACATATTCACAGTAATTTATATAAAAGTTTATCAAACACTCAGAAAACATTTTTCTTTTTTTTGTTAAAAACACTTTTACAAAAAAAAAAGTTTAACAAACACTCAACAATATTATTTTACACCTGTTTATTCTCAAAGAAAATCAAATACAGTTTTTTTTTATTTAAAAAAAAAAAAGCACATCAATACCAAACTCACCCTTAGTACAACATGAGCATTACCTAAAATCTGCGTAAAAGCTTACTTAAAAATTAATATTTCCAATAAATTCTCATAACATAATTGGGATTAACATGACGTCATACATCCGTACAGAATCATGGTTCTTCCATGATTTTTGAGCCATAACAAATGAAAAAAAAAATGTAAAATAAAAATTCATTATCTTTCGATCAACTATTAAGTTGAGCTTTGCAGATTTTGATATGCCACACTAGTTTCAGAGGATGTACCTGAAATTTGAATGAATGTACGTCTTTGGCTTAATATTTAACATTAGATTTTGTATTAGGGAAAGCCCAAAGGTGTCAAAACAAGTCGAACTTGCCCGAAGCCCAACAATGAGGCCTGAAGCAAACTAAAGCCTTTTCAGCCAAGGCATAGGCTATGTGCCTATGATTGAAGTGACAAATGACAGAGATCAACTCACTATTAGCCAAAAAGCATTTTCTAGTGGCATTACAAGTAAATAGATGATGACTCACTACCCTTTGAAAGTCATCGACCAAGAGTAAAGTTAAAGTAGTCGGGCCAAATTGTCTATAAAAGAGGAAATAGACATAAGAGATAAGGACATTCAACCAACTAATCAAAAGACATACAAACTCTGCTCTTAAGCCAGTTCATACCCAGAAAGCTGAAACCTGTCCAAATTCAGTCCCTTTAGCTATAGGTCCCTTAGAAAAGCCATCTTTTGCCTTGTATAAAAGCTCTGCTACCTTCCCTTAGTGTTGTAGTATCATTCCTTTGTGTAAAACCTATTTACCAATCATTTTTTTAACATACAACCTCTATAAACTTAAAGATTAGTGGTTGCAAGAAGTTCGACCTTGCCCGACAAGGTGAAATCTTGTCTGGATCTCTTTGTTTGTACTTTCATTTAGTAGATATGTCGCTTAATGTACTTTTCAACATATATTCAAGTTATTTCCAACTGTTTTCCATCTAAGAGTCCCATTTGCATTCGAATTTGGTCAACTTAATAAACCTACTTTCATTAAGAACAAACTGTGTTTGAGGAAATGGTTAAAAACGCCTTGAACTTCCTTCGTTTTGAACGTACAAGGTTATGAACTAAAGTTCTTGTTTATAAGGCAAGAAAAAGAACTTAATGCAGACTTAACCCATCTGTGACAATCCTTTGATAACAAGAAGTTTAAGTAACTTGGGGTTCAAGTAAACGACTTAAATCACATCTATTCAACATCTGTTATACTGAGATAGCAATGGCACACTAAGATCCTTGTTAGTTTTGATTGTGAACCTCAAGGCCTACCACAAAGGCACATTTCAAACTAACTACAAACTCTCATTGTAGCACACCAAGCAGCAAGAGCCAGCCCGATAACACACCAAGTACCAAACCACTGGGGAGATGTGCGAGGGAAATCATAGCCCGAACATAGTTTTGGCACGTTCGATGGGGCATTACAAGTATTCTTGCATGCCAAGAAGAATGAATGAGCGAACTTTCAGGTGGAACACGGAGTTTGGACAAACCCATTGTCTGACAGAAGCAAAGATGATAGACCACCAAGAAGATTTCCCTTCCCTACGAGGTCTGGCGATTTTGGAAAGCCCAACTTCTTCTGAGAAGTCGGGTGGAAAAGTTATTAATGAAGACTTACAAGTTACTATGGTACAAGTCTTAAGAATTATAGAGAATATCACTCTGGAGACCAGAGGAGAAGTGTGCAGACTTTATTCCTTAACAAAAACTCTGCAAAGAAAGCTGGAGTTAGAGTACTCCACACCAAGAGATGGCTTCGCCAGAGAGGTGATTAGAGAAGTGAGCCTTGAGAAAGAACCAGTGATTCCCCTATTTCCTTTGTTGGAAGAAAAGAAGGATAAGGGGAATAATAAGGTGGAACCCGAAACCAGTCGACCAGAAGAAGAAGAGATCCAGGAACCAAGTTTGCCTGACCCTTTACTATTCCCAATAGATAGTAGGGGCAAATTGGGTTAGAATAAATGAAGCTTAGAATGACTCAGCAAGTTGGAGAGTCTAGTGGAAAAAGTATGCCCACAGCTGTGGGCAAGCTCTCCATCACCATTGGCTAATAAGGGAGGGGAAGTCAGGTGAAGACAGCCAGAACTACAAAGAGGGGCTTTTTTCAAGCAATGAGCGTAACCTGAAGTGCGGGGCCTTCTTACACCCCTCACAATAATGCAGCTAACCAACAACTCAGAAATGAGTTAGCTGAACTAAGAAGAATGGTGGTCCAGAATGCTTAACCATAGGTTCACCCGTTATTCAGGATCACATATAAGAAGCCCTACCCGGAGTATATTGATGAGCAAAACCCTTTCCTTTCAACTTCAAGATGCCCATGTTCCTAACCTTTAGTGGGGAATATTGTAATGTGTTTTCCAGATACCACATTTTCAAGTTTTCCAACTATTGCGTGGCATTTGAAGACTATCCTAACTATAAGTTGAGGTTGTTTGGGAATTCGTTGGTTGGTTTAGCTTCTCAGTGGTACTTTCTATTACCTCATAATTCTATTGCTAACTGGAGGCAAATGGAGATAGCTATCCACGAGCAATTTTATAGGGTGGAGCTCGAGGTGACCATCAATGATCTAGTGAAGTTGAAAGAATATGAGCATGAGTCTACTAAGGACTTCATGATGAGGTTTAATATGACAAGGATGAGGTGCCAATTCCCTATCAACCATGCTCAGTTGATATCTATCGTTCAAAAAGCTCTAAGGCTATCTTTGAGGAAAATGTTATATGATATACATTTTAATGAGCTACAGGAGTTGGTAATAGCTGCTACGAAGTATGAGAAGTTGTTGATTGAAGAGCAGCAAGTGAAGCACTCGTCCAAAATGCCTCTATTCTACAAGAACAAGGCCCCAATACATCAATTGGAGTTTGAGAGTTTAGAACCAGTGGAGAATGACAACAATGTAGGAGAATAAATTAAGTTGTGCGCAGTAGAGATGATCACTCATTTTAAACCTTTGATGGTGAAAAGGTTGGTCTAGTTGGTCAAAGACCAGAAGGTTGTTATATAGGGGCTTTGTGCCTATGAAGCCCCCAAAGTACTAGACTTATTTTTTTGATTTAACCAAGGTAGCAGACATCTATGAAGAGTTAGTGAGGGCTAAAGTGATTGTGCCCGACAGCACCAAAAAGATGCCTAAACCAGAAGAGTTGAGAGGGAAAAAGTATTGCAAGCTTCACTACACCTTTAACCATTCCATAGGCAATTGTGTCCAGTTCAAGGATTAGATCCAGGATCTTATAGTCAAAGGGAAGTTGTTGTTAGAAAAACCCCAAGCCAACATGATGATTGACCCATATCCGTTCCCAGAAGCCCCCATCAAAATAATCAACCTTAATTGGGTTGAAAAAGGAAAATGAAGAGCTACTTGGGAAGAGAAGGGTAAGAGAAGGCAAGTTGTTAAGCCACCTGAAAGTGTTAGATGATTGATCGACAGACCACAAACAGTTGTAGTCAAGGGAGTGGTTTTATGCAATAAATGCCAATGTGAATGTGAATTAAAGGTGTCAGCATTGGGCGCCATTATTGACTGAGAGTTAGTTACAAGAAAAGAAATGGAAGAGCAAGATGCCAATAGAAGTGTTATTCGGGCAGCAGAGAAGGAAACTTCTAAGAGTGTATTCCAAAGATTATGAGGAGACTCTGAACCTAAAGGTCTTTTTGAGGTACTAATTTCATTTTAGCTAAAGGTAAATTCAAAGCCATGAACATATGTGTGATATGAATTGATTACATCCAGTTATTATTTCATAAATCATGAATGCAATTTAATTATTTGTTTGATTGATAACTTATTCTTGTATGTTGATTAAGGAGGCCTACTTAGTTTGCATGCATGAATTTGATGCTAAAATATAAGGAAATTTCACCTAATATTTATGAACTTATATTTATAAGTAATGGAAATCACTAGTTATGATTGTGTTAAGCAAATTCCTGGCAGGATTATCATGTTTTTCATAGTTACGAATGTCATGTCAATTAGGGAACTTGATATGTATCTCTATCATGTTGTTCATATAGGGAACTTGATAAGAATAATTTGATTACGTCACTGAGTCCAATTTAATGAAATTAGGAAAATCTGATAGTTAATTAGTGTTGTTCACGATTAATTTGGGGCATTGTCATTCATGATTTATAGGAATAATAACTGGAAATCGATTTGTATGCATATGGTTCATGTGTGGAGAAGAATCCTCTAGCTAGCCTTTCACTCAATCTTCATTCATACTTTACTTTGTTTGATGCAATTTACTTTAGTTTCTTAAATTCGTCCAAAATCTCCACCCTCATTGTTTTAATGTTAGTTTAACTTAGTTTTCAAATTTTAAGTTTAATTTGTGTTGATTAGCATCCCTTCTAATCCCTGGAATAGAACGATCCCTACTTACTCATACTACGATTGCATAATTTATAGGGTTTAATTTATGTGTTAGTTTCTATCGCATCAGTTGTTACATGTGGTCATGCCATTCGGGCTAAAAAATGATGGTGCTATCTATCAGAGAGCAATGAATGCCATTTTCATGATTTAATTGAGCATAGCATGGAGGTATACATTGATGACATCGTGGTAAAGTCTAAAACTGAGGAATAACACTTAGAAGACCACAGGTAAGCCTTAGTCAGAATGAGGACCCATAAGTTGAAAATAAATCCTAAGAAATTTGCTTTTAGAGTCAGATTGGGCAACTTTTGGGATTCCTTGTTCATCAGAGAGGAGTGGAGGTAGACAAAAACAAGGATCAGGCTATAATAGAATCACATTCTCCCACCAACAAAGTGCAATTGCAAAGGCTATTGGGGAAGATCAACTTCTTAAGAAGATTTATTGGTAACTTGGCAGGCAAGATTCCGCCGTTGACTCCTCTGTTAAGATTGAAAAATCAAGAAGAGTTCGAGTAGAGCCCACAACACCAGAAGGCTTTTGACAAAATGAAGGCTTACTTAGCCTCTCCACCAGTACTCATGCCCTCTCAAAGAGGGAAAACTTTATAACTCTATTTTTATGCCTCTGAAAAGTCAATAGAAAGCCTGCTAGCTCAGAACAATGAAGGGGGAAGGTGCAAGCAATATATTACCTTAGTATAATCCTTACTAAGGTTGAAACAAGAAATTCCCCAATTGAGAAGCTATGTTTGACTCTATACTTCATTGCCTGCAAGATGAGGCATTACATGTTGCCTTGTCACATCTATATCATTGCCAAGATCAATATAATCAAGTACATGCTGTCAAAACCAATGCTAGCTGGGAGAATTAGAAAGTGGATTCTAGCATTTTCAAAGTTCAGTCTTCAATATATGCCTCAAAGAGCAATAAAGGGGTAAGCAATTGCAAACTTCTTAACCAAGCACCAAGAATTACAGGATGAATTTGTCAATATCCTAAGAACTTTGAAAGTAGCTAGTCTTTGGATCCCACCAAGTAAAGATCATTCGGGCAAGGAAGAATGGATTCAGCAAGAGATGAAGAGAATAACTAGCCTATGGATCACTTATTAGATGTATTTTGATAGATCTTGCATTCAACAGGCTGCTGGAGTTAGGATTACCATCATTGATCCCGAAGGAGTTCAACATTGCTACTCATTCCTGCTAGATTACCAAGATACTACCAACAATCGGGCAAAGTACAAGGCATTGATCATTGGCTTGGAAATCCTGATAGAGTTAGGGGCAACTGAAGTTGGGTTGTTTGGTGATTCAAAGTTAGTGATTAATCAGTTAAATGGAGACTATAAGTGCAGGCACATCATAATGGCAGGTTATTATTTGGCAGTTACTTAACTGTTAAGTTATTGGGGTACTGAAGTTTCAGTCAATCATATTCCCAAAGAGGCAAATTTAATTGCTAATAAGATGACACGGTTGGCTTATGAAGCACCGATCCAAGAAAGAAGGTTCAAGGTGGATGTGGAAATGCAAAGAAGAAATCTCTTTTCTATCTTTGAAAGAGGGTTCATCTTAGATGTGATGACCAAGAAACCTGAGATAGAAGACTGGAAAACATCCATCATCCAGTACTTGAAAGATCATTGTTTCCTCACAAGTAAGAAGATTAGGCAGCAAACAACTAAGTTTGTTATGTGGGACATAACTTTGCTAAGAAAAACTCCAACTGGACTCCTATTGAAATGCTTAGGCCTAGAAGAATCAATGAGTGATGGCTGAAGTGCATGAAGGCATATGTGGAGCACATCAAACAGGAGCCAATATGAGGTGGTTGTTGAAAAGGTATGGCTACTTTTGGCTGGACATGGAAAAAGATTGTAGGGCTTATGCCAGAGGCCGTGAAGAATGCCAAAGACATGGACCTCTCCAACACATACCTTCAGTCCCCTTGAATCCAGTGGTGAAGCCTTAGCCTTTCAAAGGATGAGCAATGAACTTCATCGAGCAAATTTATCCAGCTTCCAACAAAAGGCATACCTTCATAATTGTGGTAACTGACTACTTCACCAAATAGGTGAAAGCTTCAGCTGTGAAGACTATCACTTCAGCTGCTGCGAAGAAATTTATTCAAATAACGATTTTGCACAAACATGGAGTGCCCGAGACAATTGTCATAAACAGGACCATTTTCCATCTCAAAAGAAGTGGAGGAATTTGCAAACAAGTTCAAGATTATGATGATCCAGTCTAGCCCTTACTACTCGTAATCAAATGGCTAAGCAGAAGCTACCAATAAGATCTTGGTAAATATTATTAAGAGCATGGTAGCAGATATTCCAGAAAAATGGCATGAGAAGTTGGGAGACACTATGTGGGCTTATAGAACCTCAAAGAGAGCAAGAACTTCAGTACCCCTTATGCCTTAACCTTCGGGCAAGATGTTGTGCTCTCTATGGAAATCAATGTGAGCTCTGTAAGACTTCAAAACCAGTTTGGTATACACAGTGAAGAATACACTCAGACTATGTGTCAAGGAGTTGAGGATTTTGATGTAGCCCGAATTGAAGCCTTGAACAAAATCCAAGAAGGAAAGAGGGCTGTTGCCAGGACATACAACAATAGAGTAAGGTTGAAAACCTTCAAAGAATTAGAGTTAGTATGGAAGGTTGTTCTGCCCTTGGGGGCTTAAGTTAGAGGTTTTGGGAAGTGGATTCCCACTTGGTAAGGTCCTTTCATTATCAACCAAGTGTTAGACATAGGATGTTATTATTTGGCAGATTTGGAAGGGAACCTACAAAGACATCTAATTAGTGATAAGTTTTTAAATAAGTATCACCCAACTTTGTGGGATGTTAGAAATTGTTATATTGATGGAGTTTGAACATAGGGTGAAGTATTGAAGTCTGTTTATTTTGAAGCAGTTAAGTAAAAATACGACAAGTTGGAAATTAAAGAAGGAAGATCTTTTATTTCATATTGGGAGAGTTAAAAATACCCTAGCCTAACAACTTTACATCTTTTGCTAAGGCAGCTATTCTAGAATGATATGTTTGCATAATTGCAAAAATCTTGCCATGTTCTTGCAAGTACATGTTACTATTTGCTAGTTGAGCTTCGGAGTTTTCCACTTCATGGTTAAACTTCTTCACTTCTTCAATTTTTTGATAAAGTTTGCTTGAAAGGGTCATATGCTCGGCCTTCAAAATAGAGAGTTGATTCTCCACCTTCTGAATTTTGGCTGCAACCACCATGATGCGATCCTCCATGGCCGATCCCTCATTCACCAGTTTTTGCAAAGAAGTTGAAGTTCGAGTGTGTTTCTCCTTGTAATACTTCACTCGATTTGATTTCCTTTCTGGCCAAAGGTGATGATTCCTTAGAGCTTTCAAGTTCTCAAAAAATGAGATAAAAGACTCAAACTAGACCTTTGACATTTGCTACGCTTGGTACAGCTCAATAAGTGCTTTCTCTGCATCTTGGAGAGCTTTGAGGCTAAAAGAGGCAATGAAGTTCCTTTGCATCCACTCTTTGAAGACTCGGCGCGAATCTTGAAGAAGTTAGGGCTTAGAGTGGCTTATTGGAGACCTCAACTTGGTTTTGATTTGCCCGAACTCCCTGACTAGTTCGAGCAATGAAGTTATTGCTGAAATGGAGATAAGTGGATGAAGCATCACACCAGCACCCTCGGAGACAGCAACGGCGATGACAGCTTCAGTTGAGATGGAGAGGTAGGACCCAGAAACAGATGTGGCAGCAACTGCAATATTCTTCGGCCAAGGGATGGGGATCCCTATAACTCCAGAAGCCTTGGGAGGCCTAGGAACGACCACTTTGCATGCCCTGGGATGAGAAGACTTGCCCGAGCCTTCGCCAAAAGCCTGTTTCAAGCCAAGGGAAAATCGAGTTAAGGAAATAAAGTCATACTTAAGTTAAAGAAGAAGCAGAAGTGAGAGGACTTTTATACTTGAGCTGGCCCTTGAGCTTAGGGGGGCACCTCTGTTGTGGTAGCTACTTTGGGAGAATCAGCCTGAGAAGCCTTCGAGCTAGTCACTTCTGAGACCACAAGGATCTCAAGGTTTCCCAAAAGTTGTTAGTGGCTGCTTAGTAGCCTCATGCACTGGAGAAGACTGAAAGAAGGCAAAACAAAATATAAGCACAAGTTAAGGGAAGACGTAAAGTTCGAAAAAGCTTAAGGAGAAGGATACTTACTGAAATGCTATGATATTCAATGTAGTGCAGCAACTCCCTAGTTGTTGGATTAAACTGGGAAGTAGGAGTCACCACCATGGATATAGGATGAGGGAATAGAATAGGTAAGAACTGAGCTTTGCCCGACGAAAAGTGCAGGTGCCCCAACCTTTGTCTATAAAAGAATAAAGATGTTCATTAAAATTCGAAATTTGGAAAATCACAACTTAACCAAGAATGAGGAAGAAGTATACCTTTGAGGGCTTGGCCCGAATAGGAGAAAAATGCACTGCTCGGGTTGGAGGAGAAGAAATCTCTGGCTGGGATATCCATTTGCCTCTGGTATCCTATTACAAGCAAACAAGCAAAAGATTAGTGTTAGGGTCAAGGAAAGAAAACTTAGAAAGTAACTCAATGCTTAAGGAATGAAAGATATACCTTCAACTCCTCGAGGATCTTCTTGTCTTCTTTTTGAACTTCGGCGCCTGACTGCCCTTCCTTAGAAGTAGGGATAGGTTTCTTGGTTGGTGAAGGCCCTGAGTTCAAGCAAGAAATGAGGAGTGTTAGTTCAAGCTTCAAGAAAATCAAAACTGAGAATGAAGACTAAAGCAAAAGTGACTTACTGGAAGATATTTTCTTATTTTTGCCTACTTCAGTTGGATGGGCAGAAGAAGGCCTTGAAGATTGAGAAGTCTAAGACTTAGTCCGCTTCTTGGTAGGAGTTGCCCTCAGGCTAAGCAAAGCAAGACGAAGCTGAGGCCACTTCTCGGGCTCGAACTTTGATGACTCTACCACTTCTCGAGCCTGAGTCTCCACTTTAGGCCCAACCTCTACCTTTGAGTCTCCAAAGAGCTCAGAGATGTCTCTAGTGTCTCCAGCAGCTTGGCTGGACCCCGCCTCTTGCCTTGCTGCCTCAACAGCGGCCTATTGAAGGACTAGTATGTCTATATCTTATTCTTCTAGCCCGACATCCACTTCTTCAGTGTTGCTTTAGGTTGTATGACCAAAACAAGATTAACTAAGAAACAGACTATGAAAGTATCACAAAAGAAAAGACAAAGGCAATGAAATATACCTATACGAAGAAGCTGGGTTTTCTGGTTTATCGCCTCTTTCCAGTTCTCAAATTCCTCATTCTTCGGGTAAGATTTGAAGAAGAGCTGTCCAAAGAGATGATCGTGGGCTTCTATAAGATTTTCCACATAATTCTTTTGCCACTTGGCCTTCCACCAAGTGGCAAAAGAAGGAGTGCATTCAAAATTTAGAGCCATGGGCTTATGGACGATGCAGCTCATTACTTCCAAGCTGCATCGAGCTACCCGAAACGTCACGTCGGCGGGGGAGCAAAGGCGATTGAAGGTTCCACAATGCATAGAGTTGAAATAAGGCACTGGGATCTGTTGCCTAAAACCCAATTGCCTACCACAAAAATTAGGGTGGTAAACCTCTAGCCCACATTCGTAGCTTGTACGATCGCTCTGAACTCTTCATGCCAAATGCTATTGTTGGATGCAGCTTACAAATTTCTCTTTGCAGAGGCTACTGTCATCTTCCCTGAAGACGTTTTTGAAAATATGGTCTGAAAACCATAAGTACCTCATGGGCACAGAGGTACCCCACTCCAAGTCTGCCCGAGTTTAACACCGAGTTCAACAGACTATGAAGAAATATAAGCAGGCAAAAGTTGAATGATTGGTGGGAGTCACCTCGACCAAGATGTGGGTTAGAGCCACTCCTTCAAGGAACTCTAGGTTGGGCACCCGAAACTTGGGGTAGTACCACTGAAGCCATAATTGGACCATCCAAGTTGGCCCATTAAGGTTAGTCTCGAAGGGCTCGTCTCTGATCATCTCATAGAAGAGATGATACAGGTGTGCGAGGAGGAAATGCCCTGTGGCAATGTCATCGAAGAAGTGCAGTACCTCCACCAAAGGAATCCACTTTAATTTTACTTTATTCAACTTGTTGAGGAACATATGCTTGTTCAACCAATACAGGAGGAAGTACATGTGCTCCTGGTCCCTATTTGTAGTGGAAGACGGTGGGCTAAAGGTTTTCTTAGCAAATGGGATGAAGCCCGCGAAGGACGTCCCATAGCTTTTGAAGGTGGGATTGGTGTACTCTAGGTGAGTAATGGACTCAGAGGCACTTAATGCTTCAGTAGTCGGGCAAGAGGGTGAGGACCAGTCAATGGTGATGTCCACACACCTGCCCGAGGGCCTTAGCCCGAAGAATTGAGCCATGTCCAGGATTGTGGGAGACATGAGACCCATTTTAAAATCGAATGTATTTGTCCCATTGTTCCAAAATAAAAGAGTTGTGGTCACGAGCTTGAGCTTGGCAATAACAGTGACCTTGCAGAGCATGATGAACTCGTAGATGCCATTGTCCATCCACTTTCTCTTCTAGATGGGCTCGAGCTCGTCCACCCACTACGATCAGACCTCATCCTTCATTAATGGGAAGCTTTTTCTGAAATTAGACCATTTGAAGGCCAAGATGCCAGCCTCATTGGAATAAGGATTAAAAGTGAACCAGTTGGCAGAGAGCATGTTATTCTCCACCACAATTGGGACTTGGGCCGTCTAGGCTGATCCTAGAGAGTGAACTCCTCATTCTTTGAAGAATATTGAGATGTTCAGGCTAGCCTGAAAGCGATGAAGGCTGTTGAGTAAACGGTGCAAGTTAACAATCTTCTTGCCAAACTCGCATGCAGGATGAGTTTTAAGTTCCATTGATTGATTGATTTTTGGGAAGAAAGTGGAGAAAGCTAAAAGCAGAAAGCAGAAAGCAAGGGAGAACTGTGAAGGCAAGAAAATTCTGGAAAATCTAGGAAGTTTGGAAGCTCAGAAAATAGGATTGCTAAAGGTATTTGGCTGAGAAATTTAAATGGAGGTTATATAATGGGCAGTTAGTTAACGTTGGAAATTGTGGGTTAGTGCAAAGGTTTATTCGAAAATGGTTGTTTAAATGGTGCAAGTCCCGAGTTAAAGCATATGGCTGGTATTTAATCATTATTAAGGTCTCGATTTGCAGACTTAACAAATGATTAAACGGGGCATTGTTTGGGTTAATATTTAACATTGAGTTTTGTATTAGGGAAAGCCCAAAGGTGGCAAAACAAGTCGAACTTGCCTGAAGCCTAACAATGAAGCCTGAAGCAAACCGAAGCCTTTTCAGCCAAGGCATAGGCCATGTGCCTATGACTGAAGTGACAAATGACAGAGACCAACTCACTATCAGCCAAAAAACACTTTCTAATGGCATTACAAGTAACTGGATGATGACTCATTGCCCTCTGAGAGCCATCAACCAAGAGTAGAGCTAAAGCAATAGGGCCAAATTGTCTATGAAAGGGGAAAGAGACATCAGAGATAAGGACACTCAACCAACCAATCAAAAGGCATACAAACTCTGCTCTTAAGCCAGTTTGTATGCAGAAAGTTGAAACTTGTCCAAATTCAATCCTTTTAGCTATAGTTCCCTTAGAAAGCCATCTTTTGTCTAGTATAAAAGCTCTGCTCCCTTCCCTTAGTGTTGTAGTATCAATTCCCTTGTGTAAAACCTATTTACCATCCATCATTTTTAGCATACAACCTCTGTAAACTCAAAGAAAAGTGTCTGCAAGAAGTCGACCTTGCAAAACAAGGTGAAATCTTGCTTGGGTCTCTTTGTTTGTACTTTCATTTAGTAGATCTGTCGCTTAATGTACATTTCAGCATGTATTCAAGTTATTTCCAACCGTTTTCCAGCTAAGGGTCTCATTTGCATTCAAATCTGGTCAACTTAATAAACCTGTTTTCATTAAGAACAAACTGTGTTCAAGAAAATGGTTAAAAGGGCCCTGAACTCCCTTCATTTTGAGCGTACAAGATTATGAACTAAAAGTTCTTGTTTACAAGACAAGAAAAAGAACTTAATGCAAACTTAACTCATATGTGACAATCCTTTAATAACAAGAAGTTTAAGTAACTCACATCTATTCAACATCTGTTATACTGAGATAACTGGCATGCCAAGATCCTTGTTAGTTTTGATTGTGAGCCTCAAGGCCAATACCTAAGGCCCCACAAAGGCACATTTCAAACTAACTACAAACTCTCATTGCAGCACACCGAGCAGTAAGAGCTAGCCCGACAACACACCAAGTGCCAAACCCCTAAAAAGTTGTGCGAGGGAAATCATAGCCTGAATGATACGCAAGTACCCTATGTACCAAAGTACAAATCTCCCTGACCATTTGTCTTCAACTACTCTCATCACCCTTGGAACGCCTACTTCCTTTCTCTATACTATTTTAGCAAATTTTATATTCTTCTTAACCTAATTTAATTAATATTTAAAAAAAGTAAATGTTCACACTTACTTAACTTTTGCTTTACAGTGAATGTTATGCCAATGACGCCACTGGTTGGGTGAAAATTGCGATTTCGATCATTCCCAATCATTGACCCTCATCGAGGCCGCCGACCATCGTCCCCTGCTTGACCCCAAAACCCTTGCCCATGGTTAGGGATGGACAATATATTTATAGGTATGGATAACCGCGATTATTCGTATATTTAAACATTTATGAAGGTAGTACCACCCTTGTCGAGAATGAAAAGTCAATTTTTACTAACCCTCGGTAACGAGTCTTTTCACCCCGTAACTTTAGGATTGAATGAGTTTTTTTCTTTGGATTTTGTAGCTTAGAGGTGAGTTGTAACTCGTGGTCTAGTTTAGGAAATTACGATTCCAATTGCTACTTCTATTGAAGAAGATTTGATCCTACGTGGCATAGCAAATAAAAAAATATATATTATATCAAAAATATATATTATTATATCAAAAAGATGACTCACCCACCAAGGACTTTATCGCACCCTTATGTCTCCATCTCTCGAGTCGAGCTCAATCTCTGGCGGGTATTGTTTGGTCAAATCTCATCACTATATCTGAAATTTATTTGGACCCAATTTCTTTTTATTTTTATTTTTTTATGTTCAACTTATAATATTTTATTTTGGAATTTATGCGTTACTCCATATACTAAATGGGTTGGAAAGAAAAGCCAAAAAAGAAGACATTAGTGAAAATACCTCTGGTTATCCCATTCACAACCCTCCACAAAAACACCCTCTCTCTCAAACCTCTCTTCAACCCTTGACCGCCTAAACCCCGTGTCATTCCTATTGCATGATTTAAATTCATTGTGTTTCAACCTCAAATTGGTTTAAATCACAAAATGGTTGAATTTTTGTGAAAAGAAATGATGAAGAACTTGAGTTTTGCATACATTATGATGTTGAAGTATTGCTTCTATATTATATGATATCTCTTAATTGATTTACGAGTACGTTGTTCAGTTGTTGTTTCTATATTATGGTAGGATGAGATTTGGACCTTTGATGGTGGGTGGTAGGGTAGGTGTAAGTGGCCTAGCTGGGTGGTTGGTGAAGGGGTGAAGAACACTGGGTGTCTTTTGGTTTTTAGAGGTAGGGGTGAATGTCGGAGGTGACTTTGATTGGGTTTCTTTTTCTTTCAAACCCATTTTGTATGTTGGATAAACCAAAAATTTCCCTTGCTATATTCATTTGAGATGCTCTAAATTCTCTTTACTTATAAGTAAGAGGTTTTATGTTCGATTCTCACCAAAAACAAATTTGAAACACATTATTGCTAGTAAATTGTGAGGCTAAACTCCCTCCCTCTTATTTAATGCAGGTAATATCGTTTGTTTAAAAAAAATAAAAAATAAACCGTGTGATATGTCCAATAATGCCATAATCCAACCCAACTCAAGAAATCGAGTCCAATCCAACAAGAACCTGCCCAAAAGAATAGGAATACATGTCCAAAGTCCAAACGGTTGCTGTCAGGAAGGCTTCGTGATCTTCCTACCTACCAAGTCCTTTCATACTCCAATCCGTCTATAAATGGGTCCTCTCACCCTTTCCTTCTTCCTTCCTCCTCCATTTCAACATCTGTCACCCCAACACAAACGGAAGGGAGAGAAACAAACAATAACGCCGAAGGAGAGAATCTCTCATCCTCCCAATTTTCTCACCTCCCAAAGACCATTTTCCCATAACATTACTGTGTATTATACCTAGAAATGTCCGATGCCTATTGCTCCGACTGCAAGCGCCAGACGGAGGTCGTGTTCGATCACTCGGCCGGCGACACCGTATGCTCCGAGTGCGGCCTAGTGCTGGAATCCCATTCCATCGACGAGACCTCGGAGTGGCGTACCTTCGCCAACGAGTCGGGCGATAACGACCCGGTCCGTGTTGGCGGCCCGACCAACCCCTTGTTGGCCGATGGCGGGCTGTCCACCGTTATAGCCAAGCCTAATGGGGCTTCTGGTGAGTTCTTGTCTTCGTCCTTGGGTCGGTGGCAGAACCGTGGGTCTAATCCAGATCGGGGCTTGATACTGGCCTTCAAAACCATTGCTACCATGTCTGATAGGTATGGGACCGGTTGCTGAGATATTGGGGAAAATTCATGAGTTTTCAATTGAGAAAAGGAGTTGTTTTTTTTGGATTAGATTTTGGGTTCTGATTGA
Source organism: Pyrus communis (assembly GCF_963583255.1). Taxonomy (NCBI): domain Eukaryota; kingdom Viridiplantae; phylum Streptophyta; class Magnoliopsida; order Rosales; family Rosaceae; genus Pyrus; species Pyrus communis. The sequence continues at coordinate 20,460,914 of NC_084811.1, forward strand.
AGTTGGATCGGAATGATTATGACGACGGAAAATAAAAACTGAATAGTTAGCTGAAGGTTGAGGATTTGTAGAAATTAGAATTGAATTTGAATAAAAGATGAAAAATTGATTTATTTAGGTATATTTTTCATAATTTAGCTGACTGAATTTAGGATTGATTTTGTTGTTGTTGAAAACAAATTGATGCAAAACTCTCCATCTTCTAAAAAATTATAAAATATATGAAATTTCGATGTCAAAATAATATTACTTGTAGATTTTAGTGAAGAGGTTTCTTATGCTTAACATGTTTCTTATGATGGTCGTATTTCTTGAATCTGCATCCAAACTATATGAGAACATTGAAATATAGGTCTTGAACTTGGTCTAGATGTAGAGGTTCCGAGTTTACTCATTAGCGAGTGGTTTATGTATTACCTTTCCCTATTTCTAATGCCTGCTTCTTCCCGATGCTCCGAAGTTAAGATTTCCTCTTATGCTAATATTTTTTTTTTTTTTTTTTTTTTTTGATGAGACTATTTTTAAACTTGTACCAAAGCTGATGTTATAACATTGTGTTTCAGGTTGGGCCTTGTTGCAACCATCAAGGTATGCTATTTGCTTACTACCAAACGTTTTTTTTTTTTTTTTTTTTTTTTAATGGGGACTACCATTAATATTGATTCTGGAAAAGATCCAAGTAGCAGGAAGTCTGAGGGGCTTTGACCTATGCCAAAGCATCATTATCTTAATTTTCTCTATTGTACCATTAATAATTTGATATGCAAAACAGTGATGGCTAATCCTTAACTTATTTAATACTTTAGAAGTTCAACAGAATGCTTTATGATGGAGAAACATTTGTTACAAGCTTTTCTGTTGTCTTTTCTTATTTGGTTCAACTGTATTGGACCATTGTTCTCTGAGTTGGAGCTTGAAACCAAGTCTTTTTAATTGAGACCAAGCCTTGAATGGAAATGGTTGTTATAGGCCATTGGCTAGTGGTAGGATGACATAATGGACAACCAGTAGATCACTTTTAATTGGTTTGGTGTCTTGTGGTTTATGGATACTGGATTTATCCTTTTTGGTGCTGATTGATGAATCTTAATTTTGTTTGCTATTTGGAGTACAAAATAGGTTTAGTTGCTTCTGTAGATGTTCCATCTTGCTTTGATATAGTACATTTGGTTGAAGAGAAATGCTAGGCTTTCAAGGGAAAGATAAAATTCAAGTGGGAAGGGTTTTTGAGACTTGATTCCAGAGTTTTTTTTTTTTTTTTTTTTTTTTTGTGTGTGTATGTGTATGAGCAAGTGAGCGAGCAAGTGCATTTTCTTCACATCACAGCCAGACTTGTATAACAATAACAAGTTGTGAATTCAAAATGTTTGTGCTAATTTTTATCAAGTTGGTTGTTTGGGCAAAACTCTAGCAAAAACTTCTAAAATTTGAAATTTTTTTTGTTAAAAGGAGTGTAGAAGGTTAGGAACTTATGATTGTACCTTCGGTGGATTGTCTGTTCATTGATGTTGCATTATTTTATTTTATTTACATTGATAAAGTTCTACTGTTACCTTCTTGCAATTGATAAAAGGGACCTAAGGACCTTAATATTCCCAGCCTGATGTTTCAACCTGATAAATCTTTCTGTTTTCTTGATATTTAAAGTTTTTAGTACAAATTAATATGGTTTTTAGGGTGTTAAAGAAAAGAAACAGACGTCATCCAATTATACATGTGCTTGGTCCATCTTCTGACAAAAACAGGAATAAGCCCCGCTAAAATTGTAGTTTTCTGGCTTGTCTATAGTTCACTTTAGTATATTTTAGGATGTTTGGTTTATTCTTTCATTTCTCGTATAACTATTTTTCTCTTACCGTTTGGGCATGCATTGGATTAGAGCATTATATCTAATGGTGCTTTTATGATTGGTTTAAAGGATCGGGCTAATGAGATATATAAAAGGGTGGAAGATCAGAAATCTAGTAGAGGAAGAAATCAGGATGCACTATTGGCTGCTTGCCTGTACATTGCTTGTCGACAAGAAGACAAGCCACGCACTGTAAAGGGTACGGCTTATGATTTCTTTTTACATATGGATGCTTCCTGAATTATCTTTGCCTTTGTGTATGAGCTTCCCTGAATCTGTGGATTTCAATTAGAAATTTGCTCTGTCGCCAATGGAGCCACAAAGAAGGAAATTGGCCGAGCAAAAGAATACATAGTGAAACAACTGGGATTAGAGAAGGGTCAGTCAGTGGAGATGGGAACAATACATGCTGGGGACTTTATGGTGAGAAGTTTTTCATTATCTCTTTAATTCTATTTGAAGCAAATAAACAATCATTAAATTTCGTTGATCTAGGCAACAAATCATACTTAATACATTTTCCTAGTTTGTTGTTGCCATTGACATAATATCTACTGAATTGCAGAGGCGATTCTGTTCCAATCTTGGTATGACTAATCAAGCAGTCAAAGCTGCCCAAGAAGCCGTGACAAAGTCAGAAGAATTTGATATTAGGTAGTTCCTTTTTTAATGCATTACGAACAAGAAAAAGGGTATTATTTGATGAATGCATAATTGGATGACTGGAAGTGTTCCTTTCTTATTGTGTGTGTTGTCAACATAGTAACACATTCATTTTACAGTAAACAAGGACTCTATAAAAGCAATAGAAAGCTAGTTTAAAGAGCCAAATCCATAAAAATCATCTCCAAGAGACTAAATGACTCTATAATAGCAAAGTGAGCAGTTGCTCTTTAAGTTTATAGTCACTGTTCAAATTAATAAAACTCAAAGGTGGACCCGTGAACCGAGGAGAAAAGGAAGAGAGATAAGGTGGTTCTAGAAAAGAAGTGGGTTGTGTCTTTTCTTTTTGAAATGATCAACGATAAAATAACAAAAGTTTGTTAAAATAGAGAGTTGTTGAAGATGAAATTTAAGGAGAGTAGCTAAAGTAGTTTTTTGACACTGTTCACCTGCTAAACAAGCAAATTTAACAAAACTGTTGGAGATGCTCTTAGGGCATGTTTTGGTTGAGATTGGCTATGTGTTATTAGGTATATATACTGGTACGATTAAAGTTTCTAATAAATTGAGTTTCCTTTCCTTTTCTACTTTAATTTATCAGTGTAATGGTTATAGTTGAGCTCAAAGAAATTATGAGAAGAAATTATGGGAACAATGGTTATTCTTTGTTCATTTCCCAGCAATTCTGTTTTGGATAGTGACGAGGAGTTACATGATATGAAAAAAAATATTCATCATGTGATTTCTTCTTGCAAATGAAATTCATTGGTCTTAATATATACCCTTCGTATTAAAGGCGTGAAGATTCTTTATTTTAAGAATGGTCCGTTCAGCTACACCAATCTGCACTAGTTGCTTCTAATGATGGATTTTTTTTTCTTTTTTTTTTTTTTTGTCTAAATTTCAGGAGGAGCCCTATATCGATAGCAGCAGCAGTTATTTATATTATCACCCAGCTTTCAGATGACAAGAAGCCTCTCAAAGGTCAATATCCTCTCCTTTAGAAACAAGGGAATTAGCGTTTGAAAATTGTGGTTGAAAGCTTGTTGATTGGGTTTGCTATAGATCCAATCTTGATGGCTTTACATTATTCATTTCTAATTCATTTTTCTCCCATCCTACAATCTTATAGCTTCATTTGGAGCTTGTTTGGAAAATGCTTTTAAAATGGCTGAATGTGCTTTTGGTGAAAATGTTTTTTTTGGAACTAATCCTTAGTAAAAATGCAAGTAAATCCTGGAAACTTTGCTTTCTGGAAGAAGCACAACATAACTGGTGCCTCTTACAGAAAGCAGTTCAAGTGTTTTTGGAACGTAAAAAATTCTCTCTAAAAGTGCTTTCAATCATTTTAAAAGCAGTTCCAAACAAGCAATTAATTCATTCTTAATTAGCGCTGACGTACGCAATGGCCAATGCGAGTGCAGATATCTCCGTTGCTACAGGAGTAGCAGAAGGAACAATCCGAAACTCATATAAAGACCTTCATCCCCATGTGTCAAAGATTATACCTGGCTGGTACGCAACGGGGGATGCTCTCAAGAGCCTTTGCAGTCCTTGAAATGTAGGTGAAGCGGATTTAATTAAGAACACAGAGAAAGTTGAATTGAATTGGAGTTTTTTTCTTTCCCTTGCGTTACTATCGGATGTATGAACGATACAGAAGGCTTAAATTGTTTTATAGAATTCCTTGTCATAGGAAATTATATATTCAATAGACTCAACTGAAATATATGCTTAAACTAGCAGAATGTTTTCGAGTTTTGAACTAGCAGAATGTTTCACCTCAGGAGTACCATGACTGCAAGTGTGATCATTTTAAATTGGGAGCTTTAATGAAGAAGGTTTTTCCAAATTTTTTCTTAACCAAAAACACCTTTATTTAATGAAAATGACAAATTACGTACATCAAGTTTGGTTGAGGAAAGAGGGCGTCGATACGAACCCGTAGCACTTACATTTCATGGAAGGGAACTCCATGAGAAGGGATTAAACTTCTGTCGGCAGTAGAGGGCCAATTTCGTAAATTTAGGTAAAAATTCGAAAAAAAAACAATACCTTTTTGAGCTCAATATGACTAGGCATCGAATTTCAACATGTGGGACTTTTATGAAAAGAAGAGGGCGTCGATATGAACTCGTACCCTCTATCTTTGCGTGATTTCATTACAATATGAAAGTCCTAAGAAGAATTTAAGATTGGAAAGAATGATACGAGAGGGAAGAAAACAAGATGGGAAAAGAAAACGGGACTAAAACTGTCGAGGGACAAAATCGAAACTCGGTCAATTATTTTGGTATGACCAATCTATTGGGCTAGTTTGATGTTGGATTTTGTCCTATCATTAAATAAAGTTGTTAACGAATTCTTAGTTAAAATACAAAGTTTTGAAGTCTTTTCTATTAGTTTTTCTTTTTAAATTATGTGTCTCCAACGGTGCATTTGAACGAAACTCGATCAATTATTTTGCTTGGACTAATCCATTGAGCTGGTTTGATATTGAATTTTGTCCTACCATTAAATAAAGTATTAAGGTACTCTTGGTTAAAATTCAAAGTCTTGAAGTCCTTCCTATTTTTTTTTTTTTAACAATCGATATAATGTACACTAAAGTAGAGATGGGCTTAGCCTCACAATAAGCTAGCAATAATGTAATTTAAATTCGCCTTTGGCAATAATTGAATCTAAAACCACTCACTTTCCGGTGAAGAGTGAAGAGGAATACCACTAGACCGTAGTATTAAGTGGCAAAAGTTTACATTCAACAACAGGATTATAAGAATTCTTTACCAGTGAACGTACGACTAGCGAACAACCGGATCCATAGCGTCACTGGTGTCGGTAAAGTCGTGGAGGTACCTCTGTAAGCCAAGGATCTATAGATAAGAATTCTTTACTGACCTGAATAGATATATCAAAACACAAAAAGCATTTGAAACCAGTGACTCTATTTCTGCACTTCTATAAACAACCATCTTTTCTGTACAAAATGTTATCAAGAACCCATGTCTTGAACTTATTCAGCAAAACTAAGTACCAGCACTCTGAAACTATGCAGAACAAGTAACGTACACACGCTCAGCGATCTCAGCTCATCAGCAGACAACAAAGTTTTCGAATATAATTTATCCGCTTTTCTATATATTCTACACCTTACATAGCACAAACCTGCGAAACGAGTAAAAGCCCAGTTGTCAAGGCTACATCAACTGTTCATGCTCCTTTTTCCTGCTCTTGTGGCAAAGTAATGCATGGGTAAACCCCTTGGAAGAGAGGTTGCCAAGCAACTGTTAGCATGCACTTCACCAACCAGTAGAGCAAAATTAAATGCATCATCATTCTTCGGGCTGAAATAAAGCGAAACTTGAACTAGTCTCAGTCTTTGTAATCTGCATTGCAATATATAAAATCTTTATAAGGTGAACTTGCACAAGGAAATATAATTATGGGAGCAGCTCACCATTACACCTTAGGGCCCTTGATCTAAGACTGAACATCTTGGATGAAGGGAAGGGGGAAATTTAATAGATGTTTCCATACTGTGAAGATTAACTGGTTTATCCATCCCATGCCCTAACGAAAAACAAAAATGACGTCCCATGACAAGGAGTGATGGTTTATTATTTTATTGTTAATGGTTTTGTGATTAACATGTTATTTATGAAAGCTAAGTGACGGTTTATTATTCTCTTGGGAACACGTACACAAAACAAAAGGAGAGATTCTCAAAGAGTAGTACCAACCTCAGTAGGACGAGAAATTCCAGAAGGAAGAACAGGAGCAAGAGACGTCCAGAGAATGGGGTCTACCAAGGGATCGATGGCACTGTAGCTGGTCAGAAGTGGTGCAGACAAGAAGGGAGCCAATGGGAACACATCTCTTTGGTGAGACGGTCCACTCATTCCTAATGCAGACCTAAGTCCCTCATCATGACTTGTGGATTTCTCAACTGCTTTGCCATGGTCCATCTTGTGGATGGTGTTTTTGTTTTCATTCTCATCATTATCTGCATCCTTTTCCTCCTTTTGTGATGCTTTCTCTTGCAAGTTCTTATATGCCGCTGACCTTGAAAGGATGCTCATGGCTGAGACTCTGGTACCTTTATGCTTTTTACTTACATGGGAGATGCCCAAACACGGCATCTGGTATGGTTCGGTAGGCTGGATTTCCCATTCCAATGTTTTAAGTTCAGCTCCAATATCTCCAACACAACCGTGTTTTGTTTCTTCTGACGATTTCATGCTAGTTTCAGCTTGACGAGATCTGTTGGGTCCCCACCACTTGATGTAACTTGTTAGGTCAATCTTTCTTTCAGTGCAAAAAGCTCCCAAAAGTTCACTTTCTGTTGCTGGATCAACGCCTGTACCTTCAGGTCGTATAAGACAGGAATGGCACTGATTCAGGTAGTAATCCAGATGAAAGGAATATAATAAATTCAAAATCCTGCAGCTGCAACTTTGTTTGCCGAAGAATCAGTTCGAGGGACTGATTTTTCAGAGCCCTCTTACCCAAAACATTGCTTCAGTTCAGCATCTTTTGAGGACTTACCATAATGTAAGCTATTGAAGTACTCAGATCCACCCATACGACCCAGTGACGGCTCCCAACGACTGTTAAGTGTACAACAAGATAAAAAGTTAAGAACAGAATGAAGAAATTACAGACATTGCACAGAATTTGGAGATATTTTATGCCTCTACTAGCTGAGAGTCCACAAACAACAACAAAGCCTTTTCCCACTAAGTGGGGTCAGCTGTATGAATCCTAGAATGCCATTGCGCTTGGTTCTGTGCCATGCCTAGCTGAGAGTCAACAACACAAAAAATTGGTACTGCAGTGATGCAACGCACAGCAATGGCCAAGTTTTCCACGGTTTTGTTCGGTTCAAAAGTGGGATTGTAAACGTTAAAAGCCAACTAAGAACACGATATAGAAGAAAATACAGATAACATAATATTATTTAAAACTTTGGTGGAATTGAGTTATATACAACAAGATTTTTACTTCTGTCCAAAACGCAGTTAGGGAAGATTGAGACCTAAAAAGCAGAAGAAAATAACTCTACTGGCATAACAAACAAAGATCAATCTGAAAAAGTTATAAATGAGCATCTTTAAGGAATAACATAATGTGCCAAGAAGTCCTACGAGAAACGAACTACATACATTGTGCCTACAAGCAACAGTTAAAGGTAAAGCATACCTGGAAAGCCCACGGTACTTAGAAAGTCCTCTTGAGAAACCACTGCTTTTCCTGCAAGAGTAGAATAACTACTATTAGACATGTGCATATTAATTAAGATCCAAATATGTACTTAAAATCTATATACACACCTCCGAAGAGAAGCAAGGTATTCCTCCCTTGACAGATTCTGCATCTCTTCAAGATCTCTTGTGTAATCAGTAACCTGCAATAATTGAATGAGGAGCTAACGTGAACAAACGGAATACTTTAGTTGATAACTTGAAAATATTTACATATCCTCATACATTTCCAATCCATGGCATGAACTAAGATGTTGATTTGAAAAACTTAACTGTGTTCTCTTACTTACGGTATACTCAACAGTAAAACAAATGCTACCCCAATTACCAGAAGGGAAGAAATTTCAAGTGAAATAAAAACAATAAAATGAAATCAGCAAATCAATGGCATTAATCTCACAGGAAAATTGATGAGAGTGCCAGGGCCCCAATATTTCAAGGCAGCAAGATCATAAGCTCTAGCTGCAGCCTCTTCATCGTCATACGCCCCTGTAAATTCCATATGCTACTCAAGGATTAATAATTAAACCGATAGCTTCACATGAAATTGCCAATTTCTTAAGTAATTCATGGAAAACTGAACCCCAAACTTACCCAAGTAAACTGGAATATATATCGAATTGTCAAGCGCCAACATTTGCAAGCACAATCCAAGAAATCAAATGCTTGTCAGAAATTACAAATTAATACAATATTTATACACAAACCAAAAAACGATACATACATACATATATATATATATATATATATATATATTTTAGAGGGAGAAAAGAAAGAAGAGAGACCTTGTTTTCCCTTCTTATTCTGGTTCTGATTCCAGGTACTTTTATCCCAAAGATGAGCCTCATAACGACCTGTCCACCTATGCCTACATTTCCATACCCCAAATTCCCAATCAAATCAAATCAAAATTCCTCCTTCTTTTTTTGTTTTTCTCTGCAACCAAACAGAAAGAGAAAGAGGAGAGGAGCTTAATTACCGAGTGACTCCACGGTAAATGGAGCTGCGTTTTCCAGCAGCACACGGAGGCATCTTGCTGATGCGCTCTTTCGCCGTACATCCTCTCTCTTTCTTCGATTTCTTTACCCCTCTGTACACCATTAGCTGATCGCTCGCCATCACCGCCTCCGACGGCTCTGCACCCCCACCGCCACTGCCGCCGCCGCTTTCGGTCTTCGGACCGGGATCCGAGGACGACGACGCCATGATTGAACACTCCAATTGAACCCAAACTAAAACCCTAGAGAGAGAAATGGAGCGAGAGAGAGAAAGAGGGAGATGAGTGACTGAGTGTGAGTGAGTTGTTTGGGTTTTGTTTGTGTTCGTTTCAGTGAATCACTGTGGAGGGGAACAGCTACAGTGAGAGAAGGTGAAATTACGAACGTACCCCTATTTTGTTTTCACGATGGCGATCGTGATGATTTGGCAAGTTCAGATTGACAAAAGTTGTAACGGCTAGGATGAGAAGCAGAGGGTAGTTACATAATTTAGGATGCTTTTCAAAGTGTAGACAGCGTAGTAGTCGCGTTAACTGCGAATGCCACGTGGTCCGCTGTACTTTTATAGTTTGAAAATATAGGAGGTGCCACCGCACTTAAATGACAGTGACACCCTAAATTCCCTCTACGTACACGCCATTGCTAGGCTTGATGGGATATGTGTCATCTTCAATATAGAGAACTAAATGTCTAAAAGTGAAAAATGACATGATTCGTTTAAAAATTCATCTCTAATCAATGATTGAGTTATAATTCTGTAGAGTCTACCAGGCCATTATTTGGCCAAAATGACATCAGACTGGCCAAATATAGTCCCCACTCTTAGCCCTTTTTTGATACTCAAGCTCCTCACTTACAATAATTTATTCAAATTCAACGGCTAAATTTGAAAGAATACAAGGTAATTTAATAAAATTAATCAATAAATTTAAAGTATAAACTTAAAACTAATAAATTATTGAGAAAGTATGTTTAGCCCCTTCGGTTGAAGATGATATATGAGTATGACATGACAATGTTCATTTAAAAATAATTTTTTACATGGCTATAATTCTAGACGGAGTTATATCTAACCATTTCGGTCGGAGATGGCCTATCCAATTAAAATGGCTATGAGTCTAATTTTTTGTTTGGTGGTGTTAAATGATAGGTATGAGTCCGAAATCAAGTGGGTTATGTAACCCAACCTCACACACAGGGTACAAGTGAAAGAACGCGTGGGTTGTAACAGAGAAGCATACACATGAAAAAAAAATAAAAAAAATAAAAAAAAAGAGCTCTAAAGTGTCAATTGAGGAAGTCTGAAAGTGTTGAATAGTGTATTAAGTTGTAAACATTGTTGTAAATATGTCTAATAGAGTTATAAACTTGTGACTTTTGTCCAATCTCCTGTGTTCCAAAGCTAATGTTGGTGTTCCCTTCAGCTCATTGGCATCGGAGTTCGAATTTTGTTGTTAGATCAGTTTGAACAATTTCTTTCAGCCGCATTGGCTAAAGCTGCATTTCATCTTTTACGTTAGCAGCACAAATTGTGTGGAATCAATCAAAATGTGACATATATGGAAAAATAATTAAACAAACCAAAAACATAAAAAAAAAAAAAAAAAAAAAAAACGAATAGGTCCTTTCTCCATACATACTTATTTGATATGTGTATTATCATCTTCTCCACCTAGTCTCCTAATACCGTCTCACCAGATCTCAAGTTTACGCGTTCTGTCACATTACTGTTTTACTACAGGAGTGCACCACATTCTCATAATTAACAAGCAATAACCGCGAAATGCCTTAACAGATAAAATTACTAATCGATTTTCTTAAATTCTATTTAAAATTACACAAATCTTGTCTATTTATGAATAGTAAGTTAGTAACCGGAGGTGCTAGAGTACTGAAAAAAAACCATTACCTATAGCTAATGGTTCACAGCAATTTAGCACTAATAGAATCTAAAGAATTAGTCAAATAGAAAAGCAGTACCTCCTTCCTAATGGAATCACTTTGAGGCAGTTAGCAGCTGCACACTGTGAGGTAGTTGGCAACGCAGCATCCAGTTACCATATATGCAATACTGCCAACCATTACTCCAGATATTAATTTCCCTACCACCCCGAGAGTGTCCAGACTTGCCAGATTTTTTTCCCTGCATTCTATGATTAGCTGAAGTAATTGATCTGAAGCTCCATTACGTAGAAAGCGATCAGAAAGTGCAAGAGCAAGATGAACATACTGTCAGCGACTGGAAACAGTAATATTACCTTAAATTTCAGTACGATGACCATACTATCCCAAAACCAAACAAAAGATGAACAGAATAGCCACCCATAACACCCCCTCCCTCCAAAGAAGAAAGGGAAATTGCTGTTAATATGCTCCCCAAAAGCAGATAATTCATGCATGAGAACATAAAGGTATTGAAGATGCTATTCCAACATACGTTACCTTTGAAAAGTTGTCTTTTCAGTCCCTTGCTTCTTTAGAACCAGAACTCGCCATACTATCATGCTCTTTTTCTACTGGAAGATCTCTGAGTATGAAGTCATTCCATTTGAAATTGATTAAGAAATGCCAGTTCCAGCTCAGAATTCAAAGTAAATAGGCCAACATGTATAGCAAAAATATATCTTTACACGGCTAGATAAGAAGATAAACTACAAGTCAACTAATGGTACTCCCTTAAACACATGCTACGACGGCCACAAGTGAACTAAGATGTTGTAATATACAATAATTCATCAGAAACAGAAATATGCAAACTACCAAAATCAAGAATTTTGTAGCTTTCAAGTAAAGTCTAAGCCAAACGGACCATGACACACAATCAAGAACAAATCATGTGTATTGCTTTTTCTCCAACATTTTATTAAAAGCAAAGGGAAAAGGAAGAGAAATCTTTATTCAAGAAAAGGGAATTAGAAAACAGGATGAACAAGATATCCGCTTGGAACACAACAACAAAGACAAAGTTAAACCAAACAGGATGCTAGACATACAGACACTCATCATAACAAATAATTGGTAACCGAAAACCATGTACGAAAATTGCGAGTATTGCAATTTCAACTACGTTTTGTAAAAGGGATTTACAAAGTAAGTTATATAGATCGACACCAATCCTAACAAACACAGAATCAAAGAATACTAAAGAATTAATGAATCATAACTAGAATCACAAAATTTTATTTGACAAAGCAGCTTCAAAATCGGGTCATTCATTGCACATGGAGTTTATATCGGCAGTTGGGACACGTCTCCTTATCCATGTTGAACCAGCGAAGGATGCAAGATGGGTGATAGACATGAGAGCATGGCATCCGAATGAGCTCACTTGCGGTCCCACCAGACAATTCCTCCAAACATACACTGCAAGAACCCAGGTCGCCGTCACCCCTTTCGAAATATCTCTCTGCCCCCAATTTCTCAACCACAAAGTCCAATGAAATTGACGACGAAGTTGAACCGCCATCACTACTACCAATCGAAAGCAAAGCCATTGAGTTGGACATATCATCAAACAGTTGGTCGACATATTCAATGGTCAGTATTTTAACCGTAGCCAACATAACAAAGCCCATGGAGCCATTAGGGTTTGCCAATTTCCGGGCCATGGATTTGATCCGGGGGGCTAATGCTTCGTAGATGGCAGGATCAAGGTTGAGGGAAGAGGAGAGAGATCGTAAGTGAGCGCGCAACTCGGGGAGTAGGAGTTGGCGGGGACCGAAACGGAGCGTACCGTAGCGATCAGGACCCAGTGGAAATTCATCGAGAATAAAGGCGTGGAAGCGTTTCTGAAAAATTTGGTCCTCACGGAGAGAAAGCTCGCCGAAAAATTGGGACTTAGAGTCCGCCGGAGATTGGAAACCCTGAAGCGTCACATGCACCCAGTAGTCGGAAGATCGGAACGAGAACGACGAACGCTGAAACTCCATTGATCGACTAGAGATTTGAGATCAGACGACCAGAGGTTTGAAAATTTGAAACTTGAAATTCGTTGAGCGAGAGAGAGAGATGAGAGATTTGAGATCGCTGGAGAAGAAGGAAGAAATAAGGGCGGGTGAGACAGACAGAGACTCCGCGTATTAGTTTTATAGCCGTTAGCTTCTGGGTTTTTCAGGTCGGTTTGGGCAAGTCGGTTTGGGCGTACATTTGGCGCTGATTTTTGAATTTTGTGAGGAATTTTTTATTTTTTAAATCCTCTTTTTTGGAATAATATTTTAAAGGTAATGCTAGGTGATCAATTTTTAAATTAAATTTGTAAAGCAAATGGTGTGGTGGTTGATTATCAGATTATTACATAAGTGTTGATTAACGTACTTATTTCCTATTTGTTACACATCACTTAATTTATAAATTTTAGTTTAAAAATTTAATCTCGATAGCATTATCTCTTCTCTAATGGCCATTCTAGTCCTTTACTTCTATTTAAGGCGAATAATTCTAGGGCACATTATGGTCTTCTAGACTTCAACAAAAAGTAACCTAATTTTGAGGGTTTTTAGTTGCTGACTATTGAATCTTTACATAATTTCTTTGTTTTGTTGTTATCGAATACGTTGATGGCTTCACATGACCTTTTTGCAATGGCAAAAAGTAATATAAAAGGATGTAAAGGCTGACAGATTCTGTGCTCAGGTGTGGATTCCCACCAAGTTCGGGACCGAGCAAGGCGCTCGGTACACATTGTTCTAAGAAAACATGCAAGTGGACCTGAACGGATGTCACTGTGTCACCAAGTATCGACTAAAGCGTGGAGGAATAGCTAGCAAATCATACATACGTATTTGGCGCATTAAATGCGAAAGCGATGGAAGACTTAAGCCTAGGGACTTGGGGCTCATCAAGGGTGAGTACTCCTTAGAATGAGTCAGACAAAAAGAGAGAGACTTGTTTATGCCGACTGCTCTTTGTAATGTTTCATTCAATATACGAGTGACTTAGTGGACATAGCCTAGTTTTGAGGGGTGAACCACTTAAACATTATTGTTCATTTCTTATCATTGCGATCCCGAGCCCACCAAAGGTCGACTACACGACCATACTGATCTTTGTTAACCTCCTAACTTGAGCGTTAACAAGGTTGAGATTGCAGATTGGGGTTCTGATTGCAAATTTGGCTTGCAGGCCCAATACCCATCCCGAATTGAAAAATCAAAACCATTTCGGTAAAATCGGTTCGATTTCAATTTTTTGCCTCCTTTTTCCGAACCTTTCTGGTTCGCTTTTTGGACTTGATGGCCGCAAATGGCGTCTCACCGTAGTAGCGGAAAACAATTATGTCTATGTATTCTGATTCTTGTTCAATACACACCAATCTCCCTCCCCTAACAACTAACACTATCATTTTGTCAAAAAAAAAAAAAAAAAAACCCCACATTAGTTATTTCATGTTAAAGAAAACAAATACGTTGATCTGATCTTCTATGCCCCGGGAAGGATTTTCATGTTAAAAAATTAGTGGGCTGCCTTCAAAATTTTATCGACAATAAAACTAAAGAAATTTAAACTTTATATCCCATGTAATGACACATTCACTTGTCAGATAATCTTTAGACAGGGTGACGCGAGAATTATATGGAAATTTGAATGTCAATCTCAGTCTTGTAAATAAGCATCTTACCAAACTTAGTCCAAACTGAACTTTACATCCTAACATAATCTTTACTCTTTAGAAAGGGTGCATAATAAATTTCACATTGTAATAAGTTATAATTTTGTAAATTACTGCTTAAAAACGTGTTTTCACATAACAGTAATAGTCAATGTATCCAAAAATACACAATCAAATAAAATAAGATGAAACGAAAAAAAATTCTTTAAAGTTGATAAAAAATTATTTATAGTTTGGCAGGCTTTTCAAAAGAAATTGTAACAAAAACACAAGAACAAAGACAAAGCTAAACCAAACAATGCATGTAAATTGTGAGTATTGCAATTTCAACCACGTTTTGTAAAATGGATTTACAAAGCAACTTACACATATCGACACTTATCCTAACTAATAAAGAATCAACGAATACTAAGGAAATGATGAATCGCAAACTTTTGTTTGACAAAGCAGCAGCAACATTGGGTCACTCACTCCACATGGAGTTGATATCGGCAGTTGGGACATGTCTTCTTATCCATGTTGAACCAGCGAAGGATGCAAGGTGGGTGATAGACATGAGAGCACGGCATCCGAATGAGCTCACTCGCACTCCCACTAGACAATTCCTCCAAACATACACTGCAAGAACCCAAGTCGTCGTCTCCCCTTTCGAAAAATTTCTCTGCCCCCAATTTCTCAACCACAAAGTCCAAAGAAATTGACGACGAAGTTGAACCACCATCGCTACTACCATTCGCAAGCAAAGCCATTGAGTCGGACAAATCATCAAACGGTTGGTCGACATATTCAATGGTCAGGATTTTAACCGTAGCCACCATAACAAAGCCCATGGAGCCATTAGGGTTTGCCAATTTCCGGGCCATGGATTTGATCTGGGGGGCTAGTGCTTCGTAGATGGCAGGATCGAGGTTGAGGGAAGAGGAGAGAGATCGTAAGTTAGCGCGCAACTCGGGGAGTAGGAGTTGGCGGGGAGCGAAACGGAGCGTAGCGTAGCGATCAGGACCCAGTGGAAATTCATCGAGAATAAAGGCGTGGAAGCGTTTCTGAAAAATCTGGTGTTGACGGAGAGAAAGCTCGCCGACAAATTGGGACTTAAAGTCCGCTGGAGATGGGAAACCCTGCAGCGTCACATGGACCCAGTAGTCAGAAGATCGGAACGAGAACGACGAGCGCTGAAACTCCATTGATATCGATCAGAGATTTAAAAATTTGAAACTTGAAATTTGATGAGACAGAGAGAGAGAGAGAGAGAGAGAGAAAGAGTGATGAGAGATTTGAGTTCGCTGGAGAAAAAGGAAGAAATAAGGGCGGGTGAGAGAGAGAATCCGCGTACTGGTTTTATAGCCGTTAGCTTCAGCTCTAGGCAAGTCGGTTTAGGCGGACATTTGACGCTAATTTTTGAATTTTGTTGGGTTTTTATTTATTTTTAATTTTTTTTTAAAGTTTTTAAAGGCCGTTCTAGTGCTTTAATTCTCTTTTTTCGAATAAATTTTGAGGGTTTTTAGTTGCTACTTATTGAATCTTTGCATGATTTTGTTGTATATGGAGGTATGAACGCCCATTGTAATAAGCAATTAAATATGATCGTAGCTTTACAATGTTGTCAAAGAAAATATCTTGATAAGTTTGTTAGGTTGGAAAACATGGTCAACCAAATATGACCAAGGAAGCCACTTAGTACTACAGTCTAGTGGTATTCCTCTTCATTAGTGAGTGGGAGGTCTTAGGTTTAATTCTCGTCAAAGGGGAATTTGAACCATTTTATTGTTAGTCCATTGTGAGGCTAAACACATCCCCTCTCCTTTAGTATAGATAATATTGATGTTAAAAAAAAATATATATATATGTATATGACCAAGGAAGAATGAAAACCTCTATATAAAGAGGTACTTGCATCATTGAAGAACATAACACAAAATTAGAGAAATTCATGTAAGCTATGCCAGTGCTAAAGAGATAGAGAGAAAAATAGTGATGGATATTTTTGTACTCCTATTATTTCAGATAATGATAGATAGTACTAATGTGGCCTCCACTGCTTACATCCTCAATTTCACAACAAATTTCTTATTTTGTTTGTTATCGAATACTTTGATGGTTGTAGATGGCGCTTTACTACTTTGCCAGAAGTAATCATGCTTATGCACTTTGGTGTGGGTTCGTCCCCATTGATCGCCCTCCCCCTAACAACTAATAATTTAACACACTAACATTGCCGTTTGTCAAAGAAAAAAAATACCTTGGTGGCCATATTAGTAATTTCATGTTAAAGAAAATATAAAAAAAAAAACCTTGATGGCGACAAATAATAAAAAAAAAATTGCAATGGCTGCCTAACATGGCGACACAATAGTTGTTGGATTTTCAACGACCTGATGACCTAAAAAGTCAAAATCAATAATAAAAAATAAAAAAAAAATCAAATGGCAAGGATTAATTCAATCGTTAAATATGGAAAACAAACATAAGAAAATAAATGGGAATAAAAAGATAAAGGTTAGGAAAAGTTATCCAACCATCTTCTTCATTCGCCTTTTATGTTTAGTTAACTATGATTGTTGCAACATTATATTTTGCTTTGTATTTGAAATTAAACTATCAGAGTTAAACATGGAGTTTAATTTTCAAAAAAACAAACTTACATAGTTCACACTTACAAGGCATAACATAATAATGTATATATAAATAGTAATCGCCCTTTCCCTTTCCCAAACCTAACGAGTGAAGGAGTTGCCCAAAGACAATTACTTTTCAGACGGTAATTACCCTTACCTTGTCCTCCTAAAACGGATAAACAATAGTTTTGTTTCAACTTAAAAAAGAGACCGAAGTAACGACTTGGAACGAAAAAAATTAAAATTTGAGGGCAAAAGTGAAACAACCTCAAATGAGAGATTTATAATTAAATCAGAAATCCACTTTAACAATCCATCTTTTCTTCTTTATCAAGTTGCCTCTTCTACAAAATAGCTACAAGATCACAAGAAAACATAAATAAAATGTCACGGTGTATGCCACCAAATATATAATTTAAACAAACATATCAAACACAAAATACATGTAGGGGAAACAAAAAATGGGTATATAAAAGCCGTCAAGCCAAAATCCCTAGACCCAAATATAGCAAGAATCAGCTTAGGCATTTGCTTCAGGCTTCTCCGAAAGAATCGGAAGTACGAAAGCCAATCCTAGCGAGACTCGGGCCCTAGATGGAGAGCAAGATGCCACATTGCCATATCTTTAAACTGCAAGCTCCATGTGAAGAAGAAACTCATGGGTAATGTTACGGGGCAGGACGGTGCAGGTTTTTTTACGCTCCACATATGCAGCTGCAATCCCATATCGAGGAAATCCCTACTGAACTATCTAGTTTTTTCTCCCAACCTTCTTGTGTTTGAATGATTTGGATGAAGTGTGAGGTCTAGGCATCGCAGCTGCATCCTTCCTCGTATTTGTGCTATCCATCTTCCTCTTGAAGCCACTTGCGGGACCTTTACTATATTTCTCTTTATTTGTCTTTCCACTTCTTTCTGACTGGTCTTTATTTGATTTTACTCCATCAGATTGCCTACCTTTATTAGTCCGCTTGAATCCATCACCGCCAGAAGTATGATGCTCGTTGGTTCTCTGGTTGTTAGGAATGTGTCTCTTCAACCTTTTCATCTCTCTATGTTCCATTGATCCTTTCTTTTCATGTGGCTTACCAAATCTCTTGCGCTTTTTATCCTCCGTCCTATTAAAAAGAGTTCAAGAGAAATGAGTAGATGTAAACTACATACAGTTAGTGTATTGGACAGTAAAACAAATTGTACAAAAATATCAGACCTGTTGGTTGTAGTGTCTGCATGACCCGTGTCTATATCGGTTGTTGCAACTTCCTTGGAAGATTTCTTGTTATGGCGGCTCTGCAGTAAGATTTGCATTGTAAAATCAATTTCTTATTTGGTTCAACTAAATATGTGTGTATACGTATGTATGTATACACCCACACACACAAATATATTCATATTTTCTCTCTGAAATTTACAACGTCAAAATTGACGGAGTAATAGGAAAGAATTCCAGATCATGTAATACGAAGCTCAATTCTTGCAGGAATTGTTCCAGCATGAGTACCCCAAACTTAACCACCAAATCCGTTTAATACATGGAAACTAAAGAAATTACCTCCACAATACCCTTCAGGAAACCCTTGTATTTATCAGGTGTAGCAAACTGAACTGATGCAGTACCGCACTTCCTTAACAAAATCTCCATTATGACTGTAACCTGTAGGTAAAATGGTGCTGATTAAGGTGCCAAAAGTAAAAATATTTCCAAACATAAATATGTGAGTGCATTTGTCCAGGCACTAAAAGCATTATTGCTAAATCTGTACATGCCTTTGATCTGAAATGATGTCTCGAAACAGGTGACCATGGGAGAACTGCATTGACAATATCAGGAAGAAGCCGTTGCAGAGGTCTAGTCTCTAAACAGGATACTAGTACTTTTACAAAGCCCAAAACAGCCTGTTAAATGTGTAGGAACAAACTCATTAGCATTTCAGGCCCAGCAAAAACACTCAATAGACGAAAAAACACTAATTGTGATCAGAAGTAATGACACTCACTTTTATAACTTCTAAAGCTTTCCCTTGCAACAAAGATAAAATAGAGGGAACAAGATCGGGCATTGAAAGACAAATATCTGTATCTTTATACACCAGCACTGATAGCACAGACACTGCTCCACTCTTTATGTGCGGTGATGCACCGGTAAGATAGCCCATTATCTGAATATTATAAAATAATCAGTCGATAAACATAAGCAGAAAAAGCTCATCCAACAAGAGCATAACGCAGGTAAGCATGCAAAGCATGGAGCAAGCTAATTTCAATTTGCTACATATTAGTAATATTACTTGTATAACGAACGAGAAACTAAAGGGAACAAGAAACGAAAGAGGTTTCAATTTGATGCAACATTTTACTCATATCTTGCTTCTTCTTTGAGAAAATAGAAGAAGAAAATAGAAGAAGCAAGAATCCATTTCCACTGCCTAAATAGTAAAATAGGTTAATAGAGTATAAACGCAACAGGAGGAAACCAATTTATGATCAAATCAGGAAACCAAGCATTATGGGAGTCCTAATCATAATATATTTCTATTTCCAACACTCACCTAAAGCTGGGGCAAGAATGTTGATCATGTTCAGCTTGTCTTTTGAGAAAGTAACGATTATATTAAAACCCGAAAGAGGGAAGAACAGAGGAGTGGTCAAGAAGACCATCACAGACAACCAGAGCCACTCAACCACAAAACCTCAGAAACATAATCAAGAATAATTCAGATATATACATATGAATGTAATCTAGTCAAGCAATTTAACAATATAATAATAAATAAATTTTTATATCTAAAACGACTACTAAGTAATTGTTTTGGACCTCGGCCCCTAATAACTAAAACAAATCACTCTTCAAAATGGAGAGACCTTAGACTATGTTTGGTTGAGGGACTTCGAACCATGAGACCAAGTTAGCATTGAATGGATTACAACATGTTAGATATGGGGATTCAGAAATGCACTTCATAAGCATTAAAAAAAGCATGAGAAAAGAGATTTGCAAATGACTACATGGAAGGAGTCATTTACAAATCCCTCATACATGCCTTTGTGATGGTCAGAAGTGCATTTGTGATCACCCTTTGTAGTCTCTGTCTTCCTCACTTGACCTAAATCCCTTGGGACTTAAAAGTTCCTGACCCAATCATAGCCTTGGAGTTTCGTATTCCTCCGTCTCACTTCTATACCAATCATTTGAGTAGAGTACAGAACTACCATACCGGTCACATAAACGATGAACCAGCATGCACTAGATTACTTGTCAAGAACTTGAACTGGGATAAGTGAACCCCTTACCATATTAATTAATTTCTGGTAAGGTCCATCTGATCTGACAAACGATGGATCTCTCAAGCTAACACTTATTTTGAGGAGTACATCGTAAGCTGCCTCCCTGACTGCTTCATCCTTGGCCTACGAATCAAGAAACACTAAAAATTATTAACAGATCCATTGTCTCATATTCAGAAGCTGTGCCTGATAATTAGACTCAAAATCAAATACAGAAGATTCAAAAGGCTCATATTCCAAGTCAGACTCAAAAACTCATAGAGAGTAAGCTAGGCAACCTCAATAAGATGGAACTACACAACAAGAGTAATAACAAAAGGATACGTCACAACGTTAAGCAAATCATCACTATTCTACACGTAGTTCTTACATCTTTTAACTTGAGTATGATCTCATTGAGAATAAGAAACGACTTTGAATTTTCTACCTCTGAGTCTATCTGCAAAAATCAATTACAAGGGTTAAACAAAATATTCAATTGACCATTAATCCCACAAAAACTCTCACAGTTGCACATGTATGGCAGAAAAAGAATACATGTTTACACAGAATAACTATAGGATGCTGACAAAAGTAAGGTATTGAGAAACTTTTATTTTGAAGAAATGAACAAATAAGAAATGATTATACATATACAACTATAGCTGGTAAAAAAGCTTAAGACATCGGATACTCAAGAAATTGATGCCAAGTTCTTTGATTTAAAATGACAAAAGTCATGGGCTCACACGCTTGGTTACCAAGATACATACATGTTTATTATCAAAATACAAACAAGTTTATTACCAAGATACGACCATAGCTTGTAACACAGAGTTTTAGACCTCGGACACTCAAGGAAGTGATGCAAAGTTCTTTGATGTAAAATGACAAAACTCATAGGCTTGCTTAACAATTTTCCACTCCACACGAATAGTATCACTGAACGGTATTGCTTCCATGTCATCTTTCCCTGCCTTCTAAAGAATACTCTCAACCTCGACAAGTGGACACCCATAACCCATCGAAAGCAAACCTCCGGCTCAATTGATACTAATAAATAATACCCTCTATATATCTATATTTCTCTAATGCACAGAAAGCTGCATGTGTGCACGTACAACATAACAAACATCTCTGAAACAAATCAAGCCTTCTATTACTCTATCAAGACAACGGCACAATTTCAATATTTCTAAATGATAGATATGAATGACATTCTTAAACAGAATCACAGATAAATCTGACCTTCAAAGTATGAATCATTAAAGTCTGGAAACTAGCAAAGCGACTCCTTAGAGATATGATATCAACAGGAGATCTCAAACCAAGTAGCAGATCAATCAATTCAGCAAACCGAGAAGAACAGAACCAATCATGCTCCTGCATTAGGTCAATACAAACAGGGATAAGGAACTTCAGCCATGAACATAGCACGGCAAGAGCATTACCTATGAAAAATTTAACAAAGATGAGAATGCATACCTCTAGAATTCTGCTCAAAGTATGGTATGCTTCATGAATGGCGATCTCATCATCATTCTAAACACAAAATTAAGTTAGAACTTTAGAAATAAAAAAGGAACAGTTCCAATACAATGTATGAATCAAAAACATGTCATGAAACGTTAAAAATCAACTTTACCAGTAAAGTATCTTTAGCAAAGGCATATATTAGATCAATAAGATCCTCATTGGCTCCTTTAACAAAAGAAGATGCTAATTCCATCATCACGCATCTGTAGGAATACAAAACAAATTTAGATATTTACAAAAATAAAATAAAATAAAAACAATTTGATGATATCATCAATACAATTATCACGAGAAAGAAATGGTCATCATAGTTCCCTCAAAAAATAGTTATCAAAGCTCCTTTAGACATCTTAACATTTGCAAAGACTCCACGTTTGTCATAACACTCCTAATTCAAGCATTCCAGAAATTGCCGCAGAAATTTACATGGTATCCAGTGGAAGTGCTTTTCAAGGAGAACTTCTAATTTGGAACTAAAGATAATAGAAAAGAAAATTAAAGTCGATGCTGCTCATTTAAGAAAAATCACCCGCAACAAAATGTGTCCTTTTTTCTGAAAATTAGAAACTGTATTTCAAACAATAAACCTGAACACACAAGTAGACAAGTAATCCACCATGAGCAGACAAGAAAAACATTAATTGAAAAATCTACATCTATCTTAAGACACTCTAGTTAATCATGAGGCATAAGAGCTGCCCAACACTCGACCTTCTCCCACACCACTTCCACTTCCATCTCCAAGGCATCATCAATCCTTTCTTGCACCCATTTACCTACTCCTAACACACAAAATGTTGATTGATTGAACCCCAATTTAAAAAATAAATAAAAATTATTTGACCTCAAAAGAAAAAGAAGAAAAAGCCCAATAGCTGTAAGGACATTCAGAAGAAGGATGGCTTGAGACTTCATCTAGCCAATGCCATTTTTTTTATGATAGCTAGCCAGTGCTGTTATCTAAAAGAACCTCATTAAAAATTTAAACATCTAACCAGGAGAGAGTTCAAAATGTGTACATGAAACTAAAACACTAGGATGCAAACCCAATAAAATCAAAATGAAAGCAAAACAAGGTCATCATGCTCTTGAACAGATGTAAGACTCATTTTAAAAATTTAATACGAGGGCATGTCCTTAAAATGAAACAATGCACACTGAGCTTGCTATTTAGAGAATCACAATTCAAACAGACATACCACACTTATGTATGTAAACTTTCTCCACTTTTATATAACGTGAAACAGGAGTCCCTAGCTTACCGCAGAGCATCTTTCTCTCTAGTACTTAGGTTTTGTTCTTCCTCACCAGCTGATGCATCAGTCTGACTCTCCAACTTTCCAAGCTCATGCCTACTATCTTTGAACTGGAACTTCTCAAGCAATGATATAAAAATCTTCTTGGCATTGGAAGAATCAGTTACTGAAGCCAAGCATCCTATGGCATCCTGGAAAAATTAGAATACAACTAAGTCGAGTCAACATGGAGAAAGATTATTTGAGTCAGCATGGAGAAAAATAATATACATAAGATGACCGTTTCATACAGGTTTGTCAATACTTGTCCAAAGTTTCTGAATTAACATAGCATATCACAAAATTGAGGACAGTGAACCAAACCTAGTTGTTCAAAGCATTTCACCTAATTGAAGGCATTAGTGTTCCTCATAATAAAAACAAACCACCTAAATCTAAGTTGGTTTGAAACATGCTAACAATTTCTGGCTAATTTATGAAGTTTAAACAAGGGATGAATGGAGAACCTTTAGATATAAACGCTTCTCAGGGGGTGAATAAAGAAATAAGTCTGTTAGAGCAATAAGCAGCTCAGAAGAACAAGATGTCAAAGCCTTAATGTTTCTGGTAGCAGTTTTCTTTGAATAATTGGGTAAGTTGCCGAACTCTAACAAAGATTTGTCTACTGCATAGGACTTCGTGTCACCAGCACCATCTTTTTGGTCAAGTACACTTTTGTTCTGATTCACAAGAACCTGGACATCAAAATATAATAAGAAGGTGAATAAATAAATAAACTTCAAGTGAACCATATGAATTCTAATTATTATGAAGGAAACATCACCTGCAAGGCAACTGCAATATTTTCATGCATTAAGGAGTCCTGAAGAAATGTTACTAAAATCTCAGCCAACGGTCGAAATTTTTGGCATATATCAGTTGGAAGATTACAGAAAGCAGGCAGCAATCCCAACAGATCACGTGCATGAGCTTGTAGATCTTGACTGGTTATTGACTTTTTAACTGGAAAAGGAGGAGCAAAAGAGAATGTAATGTCCAGAAATGGGTGACTTATGTGAAATGGTATATTACTTTATGGAAACCATCGAAAAGTAAAAAAGAAAAAAAACAAAGAAAAGAAAAGGGTTTGTGACAAATTAATTCCTCACTTCATTGAACTTGTACCCATAGTAAGAAAATCATACCCAAAAAGGGAAAAAGCTCAACTCATGGAGAGGTCGTGAGTCGTGACAAATATTAAACATATTTTGAAGAAAGCTTCAACACTAGAAATAAAATGATCCCTGTTCTTGTACGGTTCGAGTAAACTCTAGAGAGACTTCTAGTTCACAATGTCTTGTATGGTTTTGTTTCATAAAATTGTCTGGTTTCCAACCTAAAAACGATAAAAACAAAAACAAAAGAACCAGCAAGCAGGATCACTAGTATTTTCATGTTATGTCTTTTTATTCTCAAGTGATTTGGATGTCTCTTCTAATGAGTTGAATGGCTAGGCTTTAAATTGAATTGTATGTCACGAGCGAGGTTTTGCAATTTTTATGTGTTTGTATGAACATCATTCAAAGAGAAAAAAGATATTTATGCCAAAAAAGAGGCTGAAAAGATAAAGACTTGGAATGATAAAACTAAACCCTGTTAAAGCATTACAGCTGCAAACACATCCAAATATGCAAGTTTACCAGTTAATTTTGTCTCATATATGAATAGTCTGAAGAAAATACCTTTACCACTGGCCCGACAAAAGGATTTTGCAAGAGGCATAATATGCTCCATATAGTAACCAAGTGATGCTCCAACAACATAATCTTTCAAAATAGGTACCAACCAAATGTTTGAACAGGTGAAGTCGCTAGCATTGAGAGATATAGGAACAAGTTCAAGTATCCTCTCAGGTCCAATTGCAATTACAGCAGTTCCAATACACTTCTGAAGCTGCAATGATAAAAGAGATATCAATCATTTTTAAATTGCCACCATTACAAACACAGATTATGTTACAACATCCTCAAACATGGATTTGTTTCTCAACCTGATAGAACAAATATAGTTAACTCCATGAGGTGCAATCATCTCACCCATTTTAGGACTTCAGTTGTCTGTATTGAATCTAATGGCTAAAAACAAATTCTTAAAATAGGCCATTGATGAAGATCAATTATTTTTTATAAATAAATTTCCAAGTATTGAGAGGACAAGTAAAACAACGAATCCTTAAATACAGGCCATATAGTTGGTAATCAAATGTGTGCAAGAGTGTGTAAAGATATCTGGCCACTGGAACAG
Source organism: Pyrus communis (assembly GCF_963583255.1). Classification (NCBI taxonomy): domain Eukaryota; kingdom Viridiplantae; phylum Streptophyta; class Magnoliopsida; order Rosales; family Rosaceae; genus Pyrus; species Pyrus communis. The sequence continues at coordinate 20,486,247 of NC_084811.1, forward strand.
AAGCTAAAATTGCAAGTCTAATATAAAATTACCACAAACCAAACCAAACTAAAAACAGTAGTCGAAGTATCGAATAATCATTTCATCAACTAATACTCTGATTTTATCAAAATTTTGAGCTAATGCTTACTTTTTTATTTCCGGTGCATTTTATAGCAAGGAATACATGCATTTTTTAGCACTTCAGTACGAACATATAATTCTTGTGTGTGTGTTTGTGGGGGGGAATGGGGGGCTTTACCCCGAAAAACAATGAATGAATATTTTCAGAACCCACTACACATGACTACACTTGAAATGAACATGAAATGGAAAGTTGGATCCAGGACTAACAAGCAACAGATTATGGGATTCAATAGAATTCGGAATTGCTCAAATTTATAATAAAAGTATAAGAAAACACAAATGAGAAAGATGACAAACTATAGATAAGAATTGGCAGTTTGCACCAATTTCCTATCATTATTACAAATGTTAAATATTCCATTCAGACTTACATGATCGGTGTTAGATTTGTCCCCACTAGCAAGGGTCATTGAGTTGGCAAGGTTGAGAAGAATACTTCTCATATAGACATAGGAGATTCCTCCTATAACCAAAAATCCAAAGTAACTATTAAAAATTAACTTACAAGAACGAACAACGTAAGATGTAAATTAGTGACAGCACTTCCAACCAATTGGAGAACAAAAAATTTAAATTGTTTAGTTCCAGAAATGGAATGACACAACCATAACAATTAATTGACAAACAATTGTGAAATACCAAAAGAGTGTGCAAGGCCATGAAATTAGTTGACTAAACTGCAAAATTAAAAATTACATAAAACAAATACTATCAACAAATGCAATGCGTTTTCAACAATGAACTACAATAACTAACTCAAAAGTTAGCAAAGCATATGAGTGTAGCATTCAACCAAAAGAATAAAAGAAATAATAATAATTTGGCTATGCAGTAGTTCTATAACTCTTTTGTCAAAAGAAATCTTGCAAATGACCAATTTATCCATACCGAGCTTGAGGAACAATGCCGATATAACCCCCAAAAGATGCTCATTTGGCACTCCTTTACAAGTGCTAAGGGCATCCTCAAAAGCAGTACAGATTGATATTAGTACACTTGCTTTCATAGTCTTGTGTGCTTCATCATCAGAAGGTTGGCTTTCACCCACCAGCAGACTTTTTTGATCCACAAATTGACTTATCAGCTCTTTAAGAATATCTGAAGCATGTGATGCAGTGCTAGCCTCAGAAGTCAGAAGACCTAGATGAGTTAAGACGATATGTATTAGAGAACCACTACAAGCTAGATCAACATTTTTCACAAGTTCATAACATGACTACTATTAGCAACATAAACTATTAAAGCAAACAAGAAGAATAATATATCTTTGGTAACAAATTTATAGAGAGATGACATATACATGGTTACACATGCTGAGAAAGTTCATCTACAGTTATGCGTTTCTTATACCCATCGGGATAGTATGGCACCGAAATCAAACGTTTTACGTCAACTAAACAATTAAGAGCATTTAACATCTAGCAAACTTGCGAATATAAACAAGTCAGAAAAGAAAAGTGCAAAAGCTTCATGTATGGCACTGAAACATGCCAGGATAATCAGTGACAATATCTTAGGGAAAAGAATCACCACCAACCATGTCAGGCTATCGTAAAGAAATATGATATTGAGTAGAATGATGAGATAGTCAATTTCTAAGCACCATGAGAAGAACGCCTTCTATATTTCAACTGAAACAAGACTTGCTAGAGACTACAATAAATTGGCTAGATGTCGAGTTTAATAAAGTAGCATCAAGAAGCCTTGAAATAATAAATACAATAAAGACACATACCTGCCACAGAACTACAAACTAGAGCAAGACTATTAATCCACGATGTCAATTCTCCAGCATGAAGTATAAACAAAGAAGATTTTAACAAGGTTGCTGCCAACATGACAGTGTCCGAGGGAACCTCATCTCCCAAAGACACGTATGAAGCAAGAGAAGCTATAGTCGCCTCCGTTTCAGAAATAATGGCATTAGCTCTTGAGCTCTCAAACAATGTTTCAATAATTTGGAGTACATGCCTTGTGAGTGTTGAGAACCGTGGAACAACAAGCTCATTTATTTCTGAAAGAAGTTTTGAACCGACTTTCTTTGACAGAAAGGGAATGGTAAGTTTCACCACATTTAGCATGTGAAGGACCTCTAGATGTTTAGGTCCATCTGATGTCTGTGAAGCACTTAATTCAACTGCCAAAGGCATGTATCCTTTGAGCTTAGACAGTATCAACTTGCTAACCTCCTTGATAACAGTGCGGGACTGGAGCGACTTAAAAACGTTCCCGAGACAGTCTTGAGAACATTTCCGGACCTGCAAAAAGAAAATTAACCACATACTTAGTGTTCCCGCCTTGTGGAAAGGCTGTTTTTGTTTCATTCCCTCCAAATTACAACGGTAACACTACACCAAGGCCCGCATTCTTCAATAATTCCAAAAAAATATAAAAGATTAAATATAAATTACTTGAAATGACTTCATATTGGGATCAATTACACGTAAATTGGTAACAATTTTCGAAGTTTCCCTATAGAAGTTAACACTACCAAGCCATTATGCACAAAGCTCATACTTCCTTATGCAGCTGACACCAAGTCTACAGATTTTATACCCACTTATGCTAAGTATATGTAGTAAATAAATAATTTAACAAGGAAGAAAATTGTAGCAAATACCCTACCTTGGGCCGCCGATCGACGGAAAACTTGAGCAACGTCTCCAATCCCAATTTGATGGATCCCCAATCCTCCAAATTACAAAACCCTACCAAAACCCCCAAGCACTTTACCAAAGCCCTCACAGCGGGCATGGATAGCTCCTCCTCTCTCTTCAGAAGTCCCATCAGCATCGACACAGCCTCGCCCGCCTTGCCCGACGAGACGCTCCCCGGAGGCACCAACGGGAGCACCATGGCCAAGAACGACAACAGCGCCGCTGTGGCAGTGGGTTCTAGGATCTGGGACGCGGAGGAAGACATGTCGTCGATGGAGGAGATGGTGGCAGCGAAATAGGCAGGTGGAGTGAGGGGGAGGGACTCGGCGGCGAGGATGGCGCGCATAGCAGCCGCGGTGGCGAGGAGGTGGCGGTGCTGGGGAGCCGAGGACTTTTTGTAGCGGTCCATGAGCTGTTGGCAGATGTCTGCGACATCGTTGAATGGCTCGACGGCGTCTAGGTCGTCGTGGTGGTCTTCGTCCATGGTGGTTTTTGGTTTCGGAGGGTTTTGCGGGGTTGCGGAAGAGGACGGGAGGGTTTTAGGGGGTTCGGTTTTGGGTTGGGTAGGTTGGGTTTGAAAAGACCTGTTTGGGTTTCAAATGGATGCTTGGGCTTGGGCCTACAGCAATTTCTAGGTTTGAATACTAGCCCAATTCGCTCGGGAAATCGAAATTCAACGACAAAAAGGCATTTTGAAGGAAGAACCGGATAGGATAATAACTTTCATATTTGACAAGTTGAAGGTTATTGGTGTTGTGATTCCTGATGATTTTGGTTGGATGGCAAAGAGATTTTTTCATGTGGTTGGAATATAAGTTTATTATATGTCATAATATAAGTGATGATAAGATATATTCTTTTGGGTATTGTTGATCCTAAAAACTATCAAGTCTACGTGGTACACACGCCGAGTAATTAATAAGCTAACCACGTCTTTCGGTTGTGTGTGGGGCATGCCAACTCGTCGGGTGAGTTTGACCGGGGAGTAAAATATGTTGACGTGGCGTTGGGCGCACTGCTGACTTCTTGATCTTGTGATTGCAGCCAAGGACGGAACACGTCTCGGCTTTCGGGTTCTAAAGCCTGAAGACAAGGCTGCTAGTTTCTTCGAAGTTCAAAAATCGTCGGCGCCGAGTTTGGTCTCGGTAATTATATTCGTGAGAATATAAGTACGTTGAATTGGTACCAAACTGTACGGACACAATGCTGTCTATGCAAACTAAAGATGTGTTGGCGAAAAAAAGGGGGACAAGAAAAAAAGGTTGTTGAGAAGCTTTGCGCATGGCAATTTGTGTGTTGATTTGGAGAGGCTTTGAATGATGCACTCCCCTCTTTATTTATAGTAATGAACCCCCTTATGGCCGAACTAGAAATTTACTTGGATTAGAACTCCTCAGCCCAATTTAATTAAGTTTTGGCCAATCTTAACCCCAACATGACTTTGAACCAAGCTCGTAAACGAACCAGATTCATCCCCTAATTCTAAGCATCCTTAGCTTTAAGACTCCTTGTACTAGGGTTCAACTACCTCACCCTTATCTAAACCAATCCTCTTCGTAATAAGATTCGGCCAACCTTGACTGGATAGCCCATGACAAGATTCTAGATGAATGTTATTGGATCGAAAACGACTTTAAGTTTAGCCCAAAATATTATTTTGGGCCCAAACATTGCCCCCTCGCTTCTGAGGTCTTCGGCTTATAATTCCTGGCCGGGCTTCGACGTTGAAGAAGTGATCTATTGCCAAAGAATAAACCCTTAGCATATTCATTCTAGAGAAAACCAGAGAAAATTGCAAGCCTCAAATACTCCAACCACCCAGACGCATTTATTAAACGCGATTTCTCACCCGTGTCAGTTTTCTCAAAACGCTACAAAATAAACCATGTGGCATCTCCTCATTATGACTGTCCATCTTCAATTGTTCGTACCCCCATGTTCAAGGCGTGCAAACACCTAAACATCTCTTAGTCATAAGCTTTACCATTACACACAATCGTGTAACCTTAATTTGCGTGCTTTTCGGCTTCTTCACCTGGATTTTCAAAAGATCTGTTATGATTATAAAATTCTCCGATCGGATTTACCCTTCATCTCTTAAACCTAAAATGTTGATCTTCTCCTCCAATTGCCTATAAATACTTTGCCTAGCTTCATGTGAATTCTCATGCTTTCAACTTTCTTAAATTCTTGCCATTTTGCTCTTAGCCCAAAAAAAAGAACCCAAACTTCAAAACCCGGAAAAAAAACCTTAAAACCTTCATCAATGGCCTTCAATACTTTCATTACCAAGCTCACCGAGGAATGCAACAAATGCCAAGACTTCATCAATTGAAACGTTATCAAAACCCTCCGATTTAAGGGTGATTCAAACGCCTCTCACCAGATTTTGGGACCACTCTTCAAGGATAACGCCCCAAAAATCATCACCGAAATGCTGAAGGCCCACTGCCTAAAACATTCCAAGGATATGATTGGTCGAAGTGGGAATCGGCCAAACATCAAGGAGCCTGGCCCTCGACTCCTACAACCTGGACGACTTGGGTCAAACGAATGGAAAAATTCTTCGGTAGGGAATGGACATCCCTCAGCATCTTCAACGCCATCAAACTTTCGACCCTTAAGATCAACATGGACCGAGAGCTCCTGATAGCCGCCCTGAGCTTCTGGTGTTCGACCACTAATACTATGGTTCTTCTTTTTGGCCTTATCGGTCCAACCGTGCTGGATGTCACAGCCCTACTCGGCATTTTTCCCTCTGGTCTCCCAATTGATACCACTATTTCTCGGTATCAATTCGACCTAGATCTGAAAACAATCTTCGACGAGCATGCCGTTGAAGTTTTGATAAAGAAAGATCAGGATGAGTTAAAAGAAAATGTGCACATACTGCACAAAAATTTCTTCAACTACAGCACATTAATCAGCCACTTTGCTAGCTTGGAGGAGAAGAATCTCAAGAAATGAGAGCACAATGCCTTCTTATTTTACTGGTATAATAAATTCATCTTTTGTACCAAGTCGAACAAGTGTTTGGCCGAAAATATGCTAGTGGTTGAAGCATTGGCTAGCGACCATGTCCTGGCCCTCAGCCCGACCATCGTCGCCAACTTCACTCGGTGTTTGGCCAAGGCCTCTGTTGGGAAAATCGATCTACACCAAAACGGCCCATTATGGGTCTTTCAACTCTGGCTGCATGTCTACTTTTCCACGCTAAGGCCAGAAATTCCAAGCTTTAACTTTTCTGAAGCAATGGGCCTTCAACTGACATCGCGCCTCATTCCTACTCACTCGGTCGAAGACATCTTCAAGTATTTCTTCGCCCTTGAAGATATGTTAGACGATGAATTTCTGGTCTTCTGCTGCTAGAAATATTCGTTTTCCATCGAACTCCCCACATAAGCATGGGAAGAAGCAGAGGAAGCCGACCTTCGACGATCTTGGGGTTTGTTTACCCTAACTCGTGACCTTTTCTTTGGTTGCGATGCTCGACGAGCTAGTTGGGAAATCTACCATCCCCACTTCGTGGCTCGTCAATTGGGCTTTTTTCAAGGCCGTCAAGTGCCACTCCTTACCTCTTGCTAACTTTTGAGCTAAGAACGCCTCTTCAGCTCCTTGTAGAGGGAATGCGAGGAAGCCAAGCAGGAATTTCAAGAACGATGTACCAAATTCCACGTTTGACCGAATACTCCAAAAACCCATAGTACCAGCACTTTCGCCGATTGGTGGGATGCTTATATCAAGGATTTCTTTGGTGCTTCAACCGAGGAAACTTCATGGAAACTTTTGGCAATCGACCAAAGAAGACTCTTGCTCCAAAATCTAAAGAAATGGCTTAAGGTATATATCTTTTATTTCTCTATTCGTCTACTCAAACTTCATTCTGACTCAAGCTTAGCTTTTCCAGGTGGTCGTGCAATAAACATAGTTGTGATGGTTGCAGCCAAAAAGAAACTCGTTCCTCATCCAAAGAAGGTTGTAACTATTGCGACTCCCTTAATCGAGAAGACAACCACTCCAACTCTAGTAATGGCATTATTGCGCTGATCGCACCGAGCTAATGGCCTCGCCCAAAGGCCAAGACAATTGGTAACGTTGCCCAGCCCATATGCCTAATAATTAATAAGTTAATTACGTCATTCGGTTGTGTTCAGGGCGTGCCAACTCGTTGGCTGAGTTCGGCCAGGGAGTAAAATATGTTGACGTAGGGTTGGGAGCATTGCTGACTTCTTGATCTTGCAACTGCGGCCAAGGAATGAGCACGTCTCGACTTTCGGGTTCTAGAGCCTGAAGACAAAGCTGCTAGTTTCTTCGAAGTTCACAAATCGTCGACGCTGGGTTCGATCACGGTACTTATATTCGAGAGCATATAAGTACGCTGAACTGGTACCCGATTGTACGGACATAAATACTCTCAAGAGATAAATGTCTTGATTATAAATGTGGTTTGCCCGTCGGACTGCCGAACTCTAAATGTACTTGCGAATATCCAGTCATAAAATAAAACTCGACTTTTAATATGTTGAGCCTAGTAACGTGGTAACACCTCACTTCATCGAGAAGGCTGATGAGATAACCTCTACCAACAAGGATTCGGAAATCCTTGTTGACCGAGACTTGGATAAATAACCAATTGGTCTCGAAGTAGTGATGTCTATCCAAACTGAAGATATGTTGATGAGAAGAAAGAGGGAAATGAAAAAATCTTAGGATTGTTGGGAAACTTTGCGTAAGGCAATTTGTGTTTTGATTTGGAGAGGACTTGAATGATGTACTCCCCTCTCTATTTATAGCAGTGAACCCCCTTATGGCTGAACTAGAAATTTACTTAGATTAGAACTCTTCAACCTAATCTGATTAAGTTTCGCCCAATCTTAACCTCTACAGGACTTTGAACCAAGATCCTAAACGAACAAGATTCATCCTAATCCTAAGCATCCTTAGCTTTAAGATTCCTTGTTGTATTAGGGTTCGATTACCTCACCCTTATCTAAACCAATCTTCTTCGTAATAGGATTCGGCCAACCTTGACTGGACAGCCCATGACAAGATTCTAGATGAATGTTATTGGACCGAGAACGACTCTAAGCTCAACCCAAACCTAAACAGGTACACTGAAAAATTTCTTACCGGCAGCCTGTATAAAAAGCACTGTTCCAAAAATCCCCGCCTAGGCGCTAGATGGCTGGCCACTGCCCGATTAATGCCTAACCGTTTGAAAATTAAGAAAGGGCGCCTAGACCAGCTAAGGCGCTCGTCTAGACCGCCTAGGCACCTGCTAGGTTTCAACTCACTTTGACAGAAAATAGATAACTTTCAATTTGCATTTAATTTTTTTAAATAAATTGCAAGTAACTTGTTGAATACTTAAATGAGTACACACTAAATGCTTGTTCCCCATGTTTTCATTATGTTCCAATACTTCATAATACATATGTCATTTTTTTTTTGTAGTTTATAATGAAATTATATCTATTTTAAGTATAAACATACATTATTTACATGAAATATAATGAATTTATTTAAATCCGCCTAGGCATCCACCTAGACCCCGTTTAGCTGCTTAGGCGTTCGGCCCTAGCCCGCACCCAACTAACGCCTAACATCTTTTAAAACCTTGATAAAAAGGGTCCAAGATTTCATTTCTCCCCCGAGTTGTGAAATGTTGGCATCAAGGGAAGGCCTTGTTTTTTAGGCTAATTTGGGTTTTAGCAAGATAGTGTTAGAACAGAGCCGGCCCTAAAGGTGTGGAAAACGTGCCACCGCACAAGGCCCCCCAATTCGGAAGGGCCCCTAAATTTTCTTTACATGTAAACAGATACATATTGTATACTTAAATGTGCAATATAATAATAATTATTGTACTAGTGCCAGTGTAGGCCTTCAATCTTCTTGTACATGGCCGGGTTCAAGTCCTTGTGGAACAATTTTACTATTTTTAAGTTTTGCAAATTTATTAACTTAAAAAGTTGATAAGTTTTACACAAAAAACCATGCAACATATTTCGAATTGAAGACCTTTCAAGACAGGAAACATTCTTGTCCTCTCAAATAATATTTATAATTTGGTGCTCTAATTTGTAGTATTTAAATTTTACAAATTGAATAAAAAAACACAGAAATACAGTATTAAAAAAGATGAATGACCTCTATCTAAATCTTGCACAGGGCCCCTAAATTCTTAGGGTCGGCCCTGTGTTGGAAATGGATGCTAAAGGGGGGTTTGGAAAGTATATGCTTAAATAATAATGTTCAAGGATTATGTAATAGTGAGATTATAATCTAAAGAGGTGAGATTCATGAGACTTTCTCCCTCATACACATATCTTGTAAGTTTTTTATTGTAGGATTAGCAATTTGGCATTGGCAATTCATTAAAGATTAATATATACTGTCTTCTTACTTGAGATAAATGACTAGTCTTGAGTCATTAGTGCGAACGTCACTAAAACAAGTATGTAGATGCTCAATAGAAAATGAATTCACCGAAACCGATTGAACGATAGTTCTTATATGGAAGTTTTACCGACATGTCAAATAAGAAACTCTAAAGTCGCAATAATGTAATTAGTCTTTAGAATCGAGACACTGTAGTTTTCTTATGGAGATATCATTAATCATTTGACGATGCATCATAACAATTAGGTTTATTACACGCACTGTCGGGGTCTTAGACTTATTGGTAGAAGTGCAAACCGAGGAATCTCTACCTTCGATAAAGAAGGAGAATACTCTAAGGCATGATTCGGGAATCTCTGCACATAATATTGAATATAATTAAGAGAGTGTCCTAAATTATATACATTATAAATCATATTAACTTAGTAATCCACATTAGAGTTTGACATAAGCTCCATGCCCTAATAATGTGATTAGGAGTATTGGTAGAAGGATCATATTGCATTGTAGTTCCAACTAAAGAGGTTATCTATCTTTTCTTCTTAGCTTGGGTAGTCATGACATACTACTAGGTATCACCCATGGCTTATGAAAGTCCTGAGGATTAACAATAATTGATTCTTATTGAAGATGGTTTTAATTCATAATCGATTAGTAAGGTTTTAATTGAACACTCCCTCGCTAATTTTTTTGAGAAAAAGGTACGATATTCGTTAACGATAGGAATATATACAATCAATGAGGATATGGTGAATACAGTGGGCCTCGATAAAAACCTTGCCAGAGATTTCAACCCGGTCAAAGGGAAAAAGAGTGTCCCACACTTAACAAATTAGGATTTACTATCCTCAAAGAGAAGATCTACAACTACATCAGGAGGTCCTTCAAACCAAAGAATAGGATTATCATAACTCAGACTCATTCACAACATAACTCAGTCTCATTTCCGCTATATCCAATCTTCCACTGAGGCAATGACTAAATCATTGAGTGAGTATCATTTAGAATATTTTCAAACGGCGAATAATCCTTTTGACCTTCCTGTTGAAGAGCTGTCATCACAAGTAACGCATCCTTTTCGAAAACCAAGGCCTCTTGCGAAGGCCACCACAAAATCACCCACCAACGCCATCAATACTTATATGTTCATCCCAAGCAGCATCAAAATTACATTTTGACCATCCTTCTCCTAGCTTCGTCCATTTTTGAGAAACTTTACAGCTGTGTTTTTCATTTTTCCCATGCTAGTGTTGGAATTCTTTCATCCAACTAATTGCCCAACAAATTAGTTCCGTTAGTTCGAGTGCCTTTCCTTGCCGCAAAAAAAGTTCATTCCACATACTCCAAAGAAGTGCAAGGAATAAATCAAAACTATCTCTTGACAACTCACCTACAAGTTTAGCTACCCAATCCATCATAATCTCTTGTGTGTCCGTCAGACTTCATAGCCCCAAAAGACAAGATAACCACACCAACGCCGCTCTTGGACAATTTCGCATCAAATGCACTTAAGTTTCATTTTCTCCATTACAAAACATGCACATATCGTCCATGGTGATTTTCTTTTTTCTCAGATTATCGTAGGTTGGTAAAGCATTCCAGCAATCTGCCAAACACAAATCTACACTTTCTCAGGTACTTGAGCTTTCCACAAGGTATTCCATAAAATTTTGATTTCTACAATAATTGAGGATCCGCTACTTATTTGTCCACACACCTCACCCACGAATCTTGAAAGATAATAAGCATTATTCGTTGTAAATTTCCTATTCGGTTCCATATGCCAAATCAAACGATCTAGTGGCTTCTGTATACTAAAGGGAATACTTTGAATCAAGAGAGCTTCCTCTTCCCAAAATAACTCATTTATAATGTCCAAATTCCAACTAACGCCCTCCTGTTGTGAGATCAACTTTGGCACCGTGTCCGACCAATCCATCCTTATCGGTATAAGACCGAGCACTTTGAAAAAACTTTTCCTCAGTAACCATCCTCCTATAATTTAATAGATGCTTAATCCCCCACTCTTCACTGAGCTCTAGCCCTAATTACTTTGCGAGCTTCTGCAATGCTTGTCTAGCCATAGGATGAATTTATCTTCACTGGTGCCGAAAGAAAATCAGTGTGTGGATTATACTTAGTGATAGAATTTTTAGTACTTGCGCAAATAGGGTTAAAATCACTAAAAATACGTGCAAGAATACAAGGTAATTATAGTATAATCGCTCATGCAAGGTCGTTGTCCCCAAAGATTGTTTGACTAATTCGTAATTAAATCAACCCTTAATTAACTATTGAAATAGATTTTTATCAAAGATTTGAAGTTTCCACTAAAAACTACACAACTCTTCATATAATTAATAGTTTGTCCCAATACATCTACATCTGTATCGCACACTGAGAATGAGTTTAAGGGGACTAATGAAGACGATGAAATTCAATTATGTTAGTTAATTGAGAAGGTTGAGATTAATTAAGTAAGTTAATTAATTATATGAACATAAGATGTCATATTGGGCCTTTAAAGTAAGTTTCAGGTTTCTAGAGGATTAAAAGGAGTATGTGGCTTCCACATGTAAGTCCACTATATAAGCTAAGTTATACCTCCATCCTCCTTAGAGCTTTCTTTTGTGCAACAAAGAGAAGGATTGAGAGCCAACATTCTCCTCCTTCACCCCCCCCATAGTCGGCTACCATATTGAGGAGTTACTAGCATCTCTCCTTCCCATGGTCACTTCATCATCTTCCTTGTCATCTTTGGTGCGAAAACGTAGAGGCCATCTCTTTTGGTGGCTTTGGGGAATCAATTCAAGGAAGAAAAATTGATGAAGATGAAGGCAATGGAGTACAAAGCAAGAGCAAGGATTTAAAGGCCTTCCCTCAAAGGTGATGACCTTGGTTCTATGAATCAAAGAGAGCCTCAAGGGTAACAATCTCATCTCTAACTCTGGGAACAAATTTGATTTGTCAACTCTTACGCATTGAAGATTTTGATAAAAGGATTTGGTTTTATTATATGCATATCTAGGTTTTGCCTTTTATTTTGATTTAAGCATGAGTTAATTAATGGATCCTACAATTTTACAAAATGTTTTCTACATCGTGGTTAACGCCCGTTATTGGGGCAGATTTAATGACGTCAAGTTAATATTTGTATATGTTGAAAAGTGGGAGAAGTTCTTATTTTTTTGGGTGGATTTTTCCTCCCATATGGGTCTTGAAGCCGAAAGTTTTTTCACACGTATTAGAATAATTTTTTTGGAGGGAGAATAAAATTTAGTTTTTCGATAAAAACAACAACAGGTAGTATAATGAATTAAGATGAAGGGTGGTATTCAAATAAGGAAGAAATTAGGTTTCTATCTTTTTTTATTTATTTCATTAATTGAAATCTTTTTTTTTTTTTTTTTTTTTTTTTATAAATTTTTTATCAAGGTCTTTTGGTTTTTATCCACGTCATAATTTCAATAATTATAAATTCACATGTTAGCATACTTAAATTTTGTATTATATATATATATATATATATATATATATTTTTTTTTTTTTTAATTTGTACCATTTTTTTTTCTTTTGTTTTACAGAACTTGCAACCATTTTTTAACTGTACTTGTTATTTTTAGTTTTAATTTGTACCCATATATTTAATTTCTTGTGCTCATATTTTTAAACTTTTATTTGTGCACATAATTTAAATTTTGATATGTACCCTAACTCAGGTCGGGGTACATTTTTTGACATTGAGAACTATATATGGGTTGACACACCCCGACCCAGAAAGTCCACTTGGACCCTGAATCGAGCTGTGCTGGCCGACACCTGGAAGGTGACGAAGCCATAAAATGTGATAGTGTATAAAAAGTGAATAAATTTGAATCTAAAAGTGTCTAAGTACCAGAGTGCGCTATGAGTGGGAGCGAACTCATTTCACACGCGATGTCAGAGCATAAGTAAGGTACAGTAGTGTGGGTAAGAATCCTCAGAAATATCCATTAATACTAAGATTCACCACAGATTCTTGTCGATACAAACTCAGCAGCTAAAACCTGGAGGGCACCAAACAGAAGGTGTGAGTAAGCAATAAAACCAAGCTTCCCAAAGTTATTACCTCTCTAAAAGTAATGCCCTAAATGTAAAACCCGTATCGTTTTCCATAAGACAGTACAACATATATACATATATCCAAACCATACTCAGAAATGACCAAAACCACGGTTTGCCATCAAATCCACCATACATTAATAAGTAGGCCAAATGAACTAAATCAATACAAAGTAATATATCAGTCAGAGTCATCTAAAATGACATGTACAACTTATCCGTATCTCATCAATCATGGCTAGCATATAAGTCGGAGTCACCTATAGTGACCTGTACGACTTATCCATATCTCATCAATCCTGGCTAGCATATAAGTCGGAGTCACCTCTAGTGACCTGTACGACTTATCCATATCTCATCAATCCTGGCTAGCATATAAGTCGGAGTCACCTATAGTGACCTGTACGACTTATCTATATCTCATCAATCCTGGCTAGCATATAGCTCAATAAGTATACCTGTACACGAGTCGAAACCACCTAAAGTGGTCTGTACGACAGGACTGGGTGTAAATAAATACGCTCGAGTGCTACGATCACGTGAAGACTGGGCGAATAATCGCGGGTCACCTACGAGTCAGAACCACCTAAGGTGGTCTATACGACAGGACTGTGCACCTACCTTGGATCCAAGGTGAGCATAAGGTGCGGGAGGTGAACATCACGTGAAGGACTGTGCCCTGGCCACGGGCGGGAGCACTAACACCGGGGTGCAGGTTTATGAGCTCTCAATGCATCTCAATATAACATGTGCAACTCATGGCAACCAGTACGACAGTATCGAAGTTGCCTAACTCATAACTGTAGTCATGCTATAACGTAATCGATTCAACTAGTACCATAAACTCACCTGAACTTACCTGGGTGTCCTGAGTTCACCTTTGCACTTGAAAGCATTCCCAATAATTATATGCAAGTAATATACATATGGATATATCATGATGCAATCTACTACTCAACCATGTCGTAGCATTTTCAATTATAAACAATATGGTGTGAAGTGTACAATCAGTAACGCTCTACTCCCAAACTACTTATTTTCAGGGATAATTATACATGACAACCCAATTAACTCTAATTTAACTAACTAATTCACAAAACTAAAACTTGTCTTTACCAATTTCCTTCGCATTACTCAATTTCCCAAGCAAGGCTTTTGTCTCAAATATTTTATGGCTGCATCTAACGTCTCGTTAGACTGTCTACATACCCTAAATAGGGATCAAGCCATTCGTAGTTCATATAGGTACTTCAAGCATTCACAATAATTATATGAAGGTAATATACCTAATCAATTTAAAAGTATCGATAGAACTCTCAATAATATGCACAATAAAAAGGAAAAGATCCACTCACCTGGAGTCCACGCTATACTTCTCTAGCACGCGCATCGAGGCGTCCTGAATGATCGGTCCCTGTGGCCAATTATCAAATCACATCTCAGAACTCTTATCCGTAGAATACGCAATTCACATAAAACACAACCTCAACGACATTCTGAAATAGTTTGATACCCATTGACCACAAGTCAACCGCCGATCAAAGATCGACGGTAGAGTTTACAACCCTGTATAACTTGACCCGGAAGATCCGCATATCAGATTTTCAATCCACAACTCCCAACGATCCACAATATGTTTCTAGAATAACATATTAAAATTTCATTACGATCCAACGGTCAGATCTCCGCCAATTGCCTAAAACAAGTGGCCGTGAACATTTATTTTACTAACTTACAAATCCAATTCAGGAAGATCCGTAAGTCGGATTCCCGATCCGTAAGTTCCTATGATCTTTAAATATTACGTATTATAATGTATCCAATTTTGGTGACGATCCAACGGTCGGATCATCGATTCACATTTTTATCAAGTAACGTATCATAACGAATTTAGGTTCCAACGATCAACCTACGTCATTCAAATGACAAAACTGAATTCAAAACATTCGACATAGCCTAAAAATAGCATTGGCGGCTCACTGGCCACGCGCCGCCGCGGGTGGCGGTCGGCCGCCCCGACTCGCCGGAAAATCCAACTATTTCCAAAAATTCTCAAACTTCACAGAAATGAAGATCTCAGTGAGTGGAGCAACTTTCATACCTGCCACGAAGTCCAAAAGTGGACGGAAGATGGTCAATTTTGCCCACGAAGCCGGCGGGTGCCTAAAACTTCCCGACGTCGATTCGTCGTCTACGGTGGTCCAACGGGGTCAAGGTTGGTTGGGTTTTGCTCCTGGGATGATGGGCTACAAAGCCCAAGTGGTGGCATCGGCCATTGCTTTGCCGATTTGCCGGAAAATCGAGAAGGGTGGCCGGAGCACCATTGATTTTCGTCAACTTTCGTGGCCTCAAACTTCCACATCCCATGGTTAATCAAGGTGGTTCTTGGGTGGGTTTTGTAGAGGGGAATGAGAGCTTCAAGATGGTGGTGGTGGCATCGAAAAACTCCACCGGAGTTGGCCGGAATCGGCCTTGGAAAATGGGCACCCGCGGTGGGTGCGGGTGGACGAAAACCCATTTCCTTTTTTTTTTTTTTTTTTTTTTTTTCTTTTCTCCCTCCATTTCTGATTGGGCTTCCCCCACAAAGTGGGGTTTTAATTTAAATAAACACTAACCTTGAATAACCAATTTCGAACGTCCGTAACTATACCGTTATAATCCGGACTCGCAAACGGTTTTCGCCTATAAGTTCGTACCAATGAGTACTACGAGGATATGCTAAAAGAATAAGTCCCACATCTTTCAAGTCGATGGTCAACGGAAGTCAAAGTCCTTGCCTCTAGGGCAATTTCGTAAATTCACGCTTTTAAAATAAAATAAAAACGTAAAATTTGGAACGGGTTGTCACATGGGTGAGATTTTTTTTAAAAAAAAAAAAATTATAATCCACAAATTGTGGGTTTTAAATAATATTCCATATTTCCAATAAAATAAAAAAGAAAAAAAAGATATCCCATAAACTAGAGAGTTCTAAATTTCATAATTTGTTTGGAAATATATTACATTAATATTAACTAGCATATGGGCACACACAAAGTCTGTGAGAAATTTTTTTATTTTTGTTTTTGAAATAGAAGAAGAGAGGAAGAGAGTGATAGAGAATGTGAGAGTGAGAAGTTTTTATTTATTTATTTATTTTAATTAGAGATATGTTAGGATTACATGTAGGTGAGGCTTTGAAAAAAAAAACAGCAAAATTTGGTTGTGTGAAATTACATTTCTACCCCATATTTCTTATTCATGTTCTGTTTTAATTAAAGGGTTAAACTGATAATTTCATAGGATTTTTGTTGACAATGAATGTTTTATTAATTAGTAGAGATATTAGAGATATGTTGAGGTGTACAAGCTACAAAGTCAAAAGAATTTGATAAACAAATTTGAAAAATAGAAACTTTCAGTAAAAAAAAAATGATGGCTAAGAACCGCATCTATAATCTTCTTTAAATAAATAAAAATCATTTTTAATGCGGTTCAAATTTCAAAACATGATCATATGTTTGAACAATTATTTTGTGACATCCATGCATATATAAACATTGTCTAAAACTAACTATAATTGTTTACTTAATTACGTTGAACAGTCACATCAACATTATAACTGAACGTATCACATAATTTCCATTGAATTACATTTAGTACCTCAAATTTGACCTCATATTGCATTTCAATTCATCTAGTTTCAGTTTTTAATTTAATACCCTTAAGTTTCGAACTTATGTTTATGTCCGTCCGTCAAGAAATCGGTTAACTTCAAATGTGGAGCCCACTTTTTGTTTATCACTATTTGATCTTGCTAATCACAAATTCAAAATTTCATTGATCGGCCACTTAGTATTACGGTTTGGTAATATTCTTCTTTACTTGAAAATGAGAGGTCTTATATTACGGTTTGCTAATTCGATTTGCTATTTAGTATTATCGGCCACTTAGTATTACGGTTTGCTAATTCGATATCAAATTAGGTTGCACATTGTGTACTTTAGCCGAATTCCCCTCCCTCATAGTGTAAAAATATATCAACATACTAAGAAAAAGTTCATTGATCAAAATTGGAATGAGAAAATTCTTAAGGACCAAAGAGAAAAACATAAGAACGTTTTGGGATCAAACTTGTAATTAGCCCAAAACAAATAAACCCAATAAATTATCTTGTTCTAGGCGGTAGGAAAGTTGAAGTTAGTGGTGGGGTCACTGGTTTCATCCAACGGCTCTCTTCGCATCAAACGGCTCCATATTTCAAATGGGCGACCGCCCGCCTGGCACTGTTTCAAATCGCGCAACTGAGCCTCCCCACTCTCTACTCGCCAAGCCCGATATCACATGGTTTGGGTATTCAAGGAAGCTGCAATGTCATATTTTGGGTATTAAAAATCTAATTTCCTTTTTTACCCTTCTGCAAATAGGATAATAAGGAGAAAAATAATTACAATTTTTTTTTTTTAACAAATGATAGCACTAGTGGGTTAAACATTAAATATTAGGATGAGAGAGATTGGTGGGGATCAAATGTGCTGAACAACAAAGTTTTATTTAGGAAAAACACCATCATTATGGAAATGTACACGCAGTAGAAAAATACACCAATCTATTGAGATATGGTATGCTACAAGTGAATATTTGCAACAAGAAATGAATCCTAATTTTAGGATGACCGACCCCTTTAATCCAGTTCATATGATGTCCTTTTTGAGAGCTAGAGGAAATGCATCCCCAGTACATAATCATTATTATTTTCTATCATTGCAGTAAAATATCATCTGTTAAAACTTGAATTTTTTGTAAACCATAAAATATCATACAAATTCTCAACTAAATCCATGACATCCCCAAGTTCTCAACTAAATTCAAATTCTACAATAATTCGGAGAACCCTAACAATCTTCTTGTTTTAAGTTACGTATTAAAGATCGTTTCGGTCATTTATATGTTATACAATAAATAAGCGAATTACATTTTTCAGTTAAGCACTAAAATTATGACAATGCTAATTAAACGAATAAAATGTGGTTTGATTCAGTTGTTTTGTAGGAAATGTAAAATTAATCTTAAAGGTATAACCTAAAAATGAAAAAAAAAATAATTTTGTGAGAGAGGGGTAAAATGGGAAATAGGGAGGTGGAGAGTGAGGACCTCAGTCGCTTTGACGAGTAGGAAAACATGATCATTCAAATTCTCTCTCTCTCTCTCTCTCTCTCTCAGTTGAACAAATTTATAATTAGTTTAATTGAAATCAAACCCACAACGGCTAACGAGTCAGAGAGACAAAACATTCACTTTTCAAAATCCGTCTCGGGCGAAGGACCGCCACCATCTCTTCTTGCACTATAACCTTCAAAATCCTTCAAAATCTGTATCTTACCGTCAATAATATCACTCGATATTCGCTTTCCTTTTCTGTAATTTGATTACCCACTTCAGGTTTTCCATCTCGAAATCAAATTCATCAATTTCTGCAATGGGTACTTGTTTTAGCAAGAAGAACACCTCTTGTTCTCCTGCTCCGCCGCCTCCTCCTCCATCTGCTCCGCCTCCTACCGGTTATGGTTACGGTTATGGGGTGGTTGATTCAAGCATCAAGAGCAAGCCCATATCGGAAACTGAAGCAGGGGACCTTAAAATGAAGGTGAAGAAGCAGCCGGGAGCAAAACAAGAACAAATTGCCCAACAAGAAGGAGACAATCAAGATCAAGAACCCCAAGTCCAAGTGAAGAAAGAGGTATTCGTCATCAAACACCGAAAGAGCCATGACGAAAGAGGGGACAGAGATTGCAAGAAAACCCCACTTCCCCAAAACCAAATCCAACCGAATTCGCCGCGACAACCTCCGTCAGATGCGGCGGTTGTTTTTGCTGCTTCCGCAGCTTCTCCTCCGCAGATTGCTGCTGACACCAAGACCGGTGCTTGCAGTGAATCCGTGGATGACGTTGACAAGGTTGGGAAGCGTGTGAGGACGTTGAGCTGCAACAAGGAGGAATTGGACGCCATTCTCATACAGTGTGGAAGGCTTAGCCGCAGCAATTCTTCCGGGTCTGCGAATAGAACCCGAAAGTACTCTGGTTCGAAGAGGAGCTATGATTTTGATGCGAGCGATGTTCATGCCAATGTCAATGATATATGTAACGGTGCTGATGCTGATGGTGAGGGTGATAGGCTTTCAGAAGAGAAAACTCACCGCCATTCTTCGAGGTCAAGGCCTTCTTCTCCTTCTTCTCAAGGGAGGAGGAGGAGGACACCCAGCAGAGAAAGAAATCAGCAGCAACGATCGAGCAGCAGGGAGAGACGAACTAGTCTTTCACCGGGCAAACGCTCATCTTCTAATGCTAATTCTGGTGCAACAGCAGCTGCCAGTGCGAATCCTAGGCCAGGAAAGATGGTTTCAGTCCCTCCAGCTGCCATTAACAATGGGGAATCTGCAACTACCATCAAGCGAATTTCAGTGAAGAGAAATGTTGGATCCCCCCGTGCTCAGTCCCCGGCTAGAGCTCAGTCTCCAGCTATATTGAATGGTAGAGGTCCCAATGACGGTCAGCAGCAGCCTTCTCTAAGCCGGAGCTCCTCAAGAAAAGCGGAGCAATCCCCCTACAGAAGGAACCCATTGGCTGAGATCGATCCTAACTCCCTTGCCTACCCACAAGTGAATAACAACAGCCGAAACAAAAGAGAAATCAAGGGTGAAGAGGAGATTGTTGTCAAGGAACCCACCAATCTTTCAAATCAGGTAGCTTATCTTCTTGTCATTTCCTCGATAGTTATTCCCAAGTTTGAACTTTTGAATACCCTCTCCGTAGTTTAGATTAGATTGAATGGAATATTGCTTGAATTTGTAAACCTCTACGATTATTATTATTCTCTCTGAGAGGAAGACTATGCTATTAGTTACCTTAAAAGTTTGCACTTTTAAGCCGAAAACCAAATTGTACAATGAACTTGTTCTTCTGAAGTTTAGCTTGATTAATCATCTTGCAGAAACCGACTCTTGAAATCAACTGTAACAGAATTGTTGCCCAAGGTATCAACTACATAACCAGCAATAGTACAATGGACAACAAGAACAAGGTTCTAGTGGAGGAGGCCAAGGGACAACCACAAGGGAAACCCCAAACATTAACAAGAAGCAGGTCCTCTAGGCGATCCAGAGACCTAGACATTGATCCTGAAACTGACACCCTTTTGAATCCTGGGCAATCTTTGTATACTTCACTATTGCTCCAAGACATACAGAATTTCCACCAGCAGAACACGCCGAGTGCAGTATCACTCCCTTCATGTGTATCTAAGGCCTGTTCCATTGTAGAAGCAGTTGCCGACCTCAACTCTGCTACGAAAAGCACTCCAACAGATCAAATGAACAAAAAATTTGCTTCTGGCTATAATGCTTCACTTGCTGGGAAGAGCATAGGCTGTCTAGCAGATGAGCGAAAAGATCCTTTTGTTGAGTCTGAGGTAGTTGCCAATGATGATCTGATGGAGCCAAGCTTCCACAAGTATGTGACTGTGAGAAGGGGTACTGGTGCATTGGAAGATATGGAGGACCAAGAGTCTTCTGGCAGCAACAGCTTTCTCAGTGGTAGTTCTCACTCGCAACAACATAATTGGGGCTTCTCTTCTTCTTCATGGGAACCCAATTCAGCCGACTCCACTGATTGCTGGACTTCAAGATCCAACACCAAGGAGGAGGATCACAAAACTCCAGTGAGTATTGGTATGGATGAGGCTGCAAGAAGGAGATTGAATAGGCACCAGTGCAGCGGTGGAATTGGGCGTGGAAGTCTCGATTCCATCAAAGCCAAAGGGCTTCCCACACTTCCAGGTGTTGCAGCTGCAGCATCAATGTAGATGTAGTTAAGCGTTTTTACTTATTCATTCAGATTTGTACCTTTCGATTTCAGCAACTCTCCCTCTAGTGTAGACTACATTTGTGTTGGCAGTTGCATACTTGCAACATTTTCTATTTGAAGCGCTGATTAAATTCTTCTTCTTTTTTCCGTAAATGCTTCTGTTAAATTGTCACACTATAGTTCATAACTCCAGCAGTCGCACGAGTCTACATTCTTAGCTATTGGACATTAGGCAATGAAGCTTGAGATTGGGAGCTATGCATACTGAGTGTTCACGATACCACTGATTGCAACTCTCTTCAACAATCATCTCATAGTCTATGTTGTATGAGACCAAATGGTTGTATCCTACAGCTGCTTTGATGTTCAAATTTAGCTTGTTTGGCAACTTTAAGATGGGTGTTCAGAAAGTACGATTCTATAGCTGCTTTTATGTTCAAATTCGTATGGTTTTCAAGTTTGAGTTTGATTTAGGGTTTCGATGCTTCATTTCTGTCTTCTCGTTTCTCCACTTTTTACTTCAGTTTTGAATGGGATTAGTGTTTCTAATTTTGATTGTTCATATTTAGAACGGATACCTTGCTTTTTTGACGAAGCCTAATGAATGCGAGAAATGTAGGAATGATTTTTTAGGCAGATGCACAGCAGAAAATGCTTTGTTATTCAGTTGATGCTAAAGAAAGAAACTCAGATTTTCCTAAGCTTGCAGCCACTCTTTGCTTTGTTATGGATGGGAAGCAAGTTTATCAAGAATTGGTCACAAAATTTAGGGAAGCGTTCCGATTTTCAAACGAGGCAAGTCATCTTGTGTTTATGAACGAGGCAAGTCATTTCGATTTTCGATTTTCAAATGATATCATACAAGGTACTGATGCAGAAAGTAGAATGAAATGCTGCTTACTTTGCAGCAGATGCACGAGGCAAGCTTCTCTTCTCATACGCATGACCTTTACTATTATCTGTATAATATCAATTGCTATGCAGCATCTGAAGCTGAATGAGCTCAAAGTATCAATTGCTATGCAGCTTCTCTTCTCATACACATGACTTTATTTGCAATGAAGCTTTAATTAAAGATTTCCATATATTCACATGAACATATTGAGAGTTATGTGCGATGACACCACCTGCATTTCTTCAGAACGGCCTTGTAAAATAGTCTGGAAACACTTGAAAGAAAAATATTGGAGATGGGTACTATTGTTAGGGGGATATAAGTTTTGGGTGCCCAAAGAAGTTAAGGAGGGGAATTTTATAGATTTGGTAATAATACTTATATGTATTTAATGCAATTACTATTTGACAGTCATTTGACTTTTACAGGAAGATTAGTAATTTGTTTCGGGTGTGAGAGAATTTTAAACTTCTGTGGCTTTTCCCTTTTTTTACTTTTTTGCGGATCTAATAAATTGTTGGGCTTTGATCTTTCTTGGTTCATCTGCTCAACTTTCAGGCTTTTAGGGTTGGGCCCGTTCAATTTAGATTTTCTAGTGGTATTTGTTGAGAAATAACCCCTTTTTGTTCTCAACAATTTCTCTTGGGAAAGGAAAAGTAGCTTTTCAGTTAATTACTTTCCAAGGAAAGTTATTCCAAAAGTGGTGTGACGCTCACCATCATATTGGGTGCCGTTAAATTAGTTTAAATTTGAGATTCGTGTCTTAGATTAATTAAATCAAGATGAATAATGTATGGTAGCAATTGGAAATTCTTTGACGTTGAATCGAGATATTCAAGAAGGACATGCAATCTAACGTTAACCAATAAGGTGGTGAACATCACCCCAACTTTAGGGAGTGAGCAAAAATGCATTCAATGAAAAGAGTGCTCTTAGTCTCATGATCAATACAAGTAGTAGAGATGCCGACAGGCGGATTGGGTTTGGATATGTCATTCCTATAACTGAACCCCCTTTTTTTTTTCAAACCTGAGACTGTAGAATCCTCTAACGGGAATTTCCCGTAACCAAACAAGTCGTGTAATGAATTCCCCATTGGATCTTTTGAAAACTAAGCAAATGGTTGTTGCTGCTATCAGTTTGTATGACGAAATGAATAGGATTTTCCTCCCAAAATTGAAGTATTGAATCATCTGTCATGGCCTTTGAGCTCTCCCACATTCCATCATTAATTGAAAGTACTGAACTTTTTAGAATAAAGTTGTTGCAGACCTTTGAAGTTTGCACGCTCAAAAAAATATAAACATAGAATAAATATTTATATAAAGAATGAAAACGGGTTGGTTATAGGTACAGGTTTAGGGATGATACTCCAACAACCATAATTGAATTTGAAACTAGACAGTTTATTAGACGGTTACTCATAACAAAAAAGAACTTGAAACTTGGTCTTCGAAATCGAACAGCTCGGGTCAATTACTTGCATTGATTGAATTTGACGGATTAAATTTTCATCCCAAATACAAAGCCTCAGAAATGGTCCAAAGTGGAGTCCGGTCTAATTCTGTTTGCCACGATATCGATCCATGATAAAAAAGTTGAAGGCAAAATCAGCAAAAAGAGCAAGAGATGAAAGTCCAATCATACAAATAAACGGATGAAAACCATTAACTGTGAATGACAGGATTGGTATCCACACCAGTCCACCATAACTATATAGCTCGAATATAAAGTCAATTCAACAACATACACAATGATGATGATGCACCACAGCACCACAGCACCACAGCACCACTACTTTCTCAAAAGCAAATACCACAAATCACTCGTTTTCAACTTAAAATTGACGCGTGCATGCTGGAGAATTAATCAGATATTGAAGTTCATCTTTGTGTTCACAAAATTATCACCCGAGTGGAGGTCTGTTTTCAGCATTCAGGCGTTCATGGAATCAAACGCATTTTAACTCCATGGTGATTAGCACAAGAGTATTCAAACCAAAGTACTCGAGCAACAACGTATTTAAAAAATTTTAATTTACGGAATTTAATACAATATTTACATGTATTTAACATAATTATCATCGGACAATCAGTTATAATTCCTGTGAATATGTGGATTTAATACAATCATCATTCGATTGTCAAGATGATAAATGTATTAAATGCATGTAAGTATTGGAGGCAAATCTATTATTTACACTCTAAAAATATTACTCTGCATTATTTTTTAGTGAAAAAGTAAACAAAAAAAAGGTACATGATGAATGTTAATAACAAAAATCTCATAAAGTTTTAGTTTTCCTTGATCCTATAAATTTTGGTCGTCGAAATAAATGCTGAGAAAACCACTTAAACTTGGGAAGAAGATGAAGAACAAAAAACTACTCTTGACGTTTATATAGCCCCGATCACTTCATCACAGCCGTTAGGAAAACAGCGCCAAATCGGCCATATGCAAGACTCTGCAACATTTATAATTTATAGTCTATATAAAGACCTCATACATTAGAATCAACCAAAATATAACACTTTCCCCCTCAAAAGCAAAACATAACTGGTTACAACTTACATCTGCTATTTTCTATGCGTTTGTATTTTGATTACCTGAGGAGTGTGTATGCAATTTACATGGAAGTCCCTTAGTCGTAGGTGCCTTTGTACGAAGAATGGGAGGGTTGAAGAGTGTGGTCAGCTCGGTTTAGTCAAAGCCGAGACGGATGATGGAATGCTCTCATCCTACTTTTGGCTAATCAACTAAGGGAACGAGGTCAGCTCAACTCGAGTCTTTCCGCGATGACTATAGCTTGATTGAGCCGACCTATGAGCTTCTCTCTTCTCATCGTCTGACTTAACTGAGAGATCTTAGATTTTATAGGCTAGGGATGGAGATGATCTAAAAAAGAGTAATGCTACATTTATCATCTACTTATACCACATTTTGTATCATCTTTCTATTAGATGTAGGACTGAGAACGCATATGGGTCACATCTTTAATAGAAAGATGATACAAATAATAGTACAAATAGATGATAAGGGTAATATTTTTGTACAAAGAAAGTAAAGTTTGATAATTTGTCCTCCATTGTAGTACCAAAAGTAATTATGTTCGTCACTACTTGTTAATCCTGATGTAGCATTATAATTCTAATCAGTACATATTATTGACGAGTTTTGTAATAAAGACAACCATAATCATAGACAATGACTAGATTTGTAATTTAATCCATCCCTTTTAATCTTGAAATATATATCATATCGATCGCTTGACTCAAATTCTAAACACATATTCTTATTTTTCTTTGGGTAAAAACGAATTATATAATACAATTTTAAGGAAAATTCTTCAATGTTATATAAAATAAAATGCTACGAGTGTTGAGCGGCTGAGGTTAAAAGTTAGAGATCGAATGGTTGAGAAACTTGTTGAATCTTAAAAAACAAAGAAGCGGGTAATCTGCCATTAAAAGTAGTGTCCTACTTTTGACTCTCTCTCCTTTTCTATTTGGGAGCATTTTTGCGCATGGCCGTAAGAGTAATATTAGATATACTAAATTTATCGAAAAATTTGCAAATTAAATGAAGTGTTACGAATAAGAAATAAGTATGTTAATCAACACTTAAGTAATAATCTAATAATAAATTTCTATGTCATTTAGTTTACAAAATTTAGTCTACAAATTCGGTCACCTTAGCATTGCACCATAAACTATGGTGTACGCTCACCGTACACTTAATTATCTGCTACATATCCTTTCACTTAACCTTGGCTAAATTTCTTCAAAATTGAAAAAGGAACATTTAATGACAGTTAACTAAAGTTAAAGTTAAGTGAAAGAACACGTGACAACTAATTAGGTGTATGCATGTATGGTGAACATATACCATAAGTTAGACCATGTCTAACCCTTGGGTTAAAATCTAAAATTTTTGACCCAGAAAATTTAGGTTTTAACTCGGAAATAGTTTTTCTCCTCCAACCCTTATGGGTTAAAATTTTAGCCCGAGATTATTAAAGAATGAATTTAAACTAATTTTTTTCTTAAAGTAACTTAAAAAAAATATATAGACTATCCTAATTTAATTTTATGAACATTTTAACCTAAAAATATTTAGATTCCGATAAATATTGAAAAATTACTAAACTGACACTATAAAACTCGTGAAATACTATTGAAGAATATAAAACATACAATTTTTTTAATAACTTTTGCCGATGAATTTAAATTTGGACCGTTAGATTTTTTTTTTTTTTACCGTTGGATTCAATGAACTTATAAATATAAAACTAAAAAAATACACATATATAGTGGGTCAGCTGCACTAAACCAGGAGGAATCCTGGCCTAAATTTTCCCCAGAAATGAGTTTTGGCTTAAACCTCCTGTTTTCTTAAGACCATCTCCAACCCTTGGGTTAAAACCTAAAATTTTTAACCCAGAAAATTTAGATTTTAACTTAAAAACATTTTTTTCTCCTTTAACCCTTATGCGTTAAATTTTTAGTTTGAGAGTATTAAATAATGAATTTAGGATAATTTTGTTCTTAAACTAACTCTTAAAAAAATATGTAGACTATCCAAATTTAATTTTATGAACATTTTAACCTTAAAATATTTAGATCCGGATAAATATTGAAAAATCTCTAAACTAACATCATGAAACTCGTTGAACACTATGAAAGAATATGAAATACATAAAATAATTTTTTTAATTACTTTAACCATTGAATTTAAATTTGGACCCTTAGGTTTTTTTTACCGTTGGATTCGTTCTATTAGATCTTAGCCATTAGATTAAATGAATTTATTAAATATGAAACTAAAAAAGTACACATATATGGTAGACCAGCTCCACTAACGCATGAGAAATTCTGGGCTAAATTTGCACCAGAAATGAATTTTGGGTTAAAACTCATATTTGACTCAAAGGTTGGAGCAAGTTGTGATAAGTTTAGAATGTAAAATTTGAGTTTTACTCCAAGGATCGGAGTAGGTCTAAAGAGTTGGAGCAAGTTGGAGTAAGTTTAGAACTTCAAATTTCAATTTTAGTCCAAGAGTTGGAGTAGATCTTACAGTGGTAAACAAAATGTTCCCTTTCTGTTTATGATTTCTCTGTTGTGGGACCCAATAAAACTTTGTAACCTTCTATACTTTTTCGCTACCTACAAATTTAAAAGAAAAAAGTTGGTAGTGTCAAATACTACGTGGTATGGAAATGAAAATCCAATTTTACAGATATTATTTTGGGAACTAGGGTTTATGATTAAACAGAGAGAGAGAGAGAGGGAGAGCAAGCAGTGGCTATCCAGCGAACAAGTTCGGGCTTCAACGTACGAACAGAAGGCTGCAAGCTAGCAGTTGTGGACAGGGGCTTTATTATCAACACGTACGTGTGTTTGGTTTCATGGAAACTTCCATTTAGATCTACCGTCAAAACAGTATCAGGGAACAATCTCAAGACCCATTTTGGCCGTCTGATTGGGATGGGACCCCTTTATTCAATACCATACATGATCTCAGATGAGCCCACCCTCATAACAACCTTCATGTCTTTGTCTTGGTCATATGTCAGTCAACCACAGACCAACACAGCACAGCCTAATAATGTATGGGGCCCTCAGGCTCTCGGTTCTTATCCGTACATCTTCGTGTTTATGATAAAATCTAAGAATTATTATTGACATTCTAAAAATCTTATCCTACGTTTCAAATTTCTATATTTGATGAGAAAAATACATTTGTGAGGAGTGTAGAATGAGATTTTTGGAGTGCCAATAACACTTCCCTAAAATCTATTCATATTATAAATTATTCTATGAAAATTATGTCTAAAGAAAATTAATTAAAATTAAAGTCGTTTAGACATTAAATTACATAAGAACAAGATGAAAAAAATAGTAAAAGCATTACGAACTGTTTATCTATTTGTTATAGTTGATTAACTTAACGACCTTAGTTTTAATTCATTTTTGTAGAGATAATATTTACAAAGTAATTTATAATTTTAACGGGTTCGTATTATAAGCATAAAGTTTTGTAAATCAATCATGAAGAATTTTGAGTAAGAGTTCATAATCATCCTTTAGTAGCCAAACATTGCTCTTTACTGTACTTGTGACTTCTCGTTTTGTTAATAAAATGTAATGGTGACCTTAAAACCTACTAAACCTACGTGGCACGCAGGCCGAGTAATTAATAAACTAACTACGTCATTCGGTTGTGTGCGGGGCGTGCTAACTCGTCGGTTGAGTTTGGCCAGAGAGTAAAATATGTTGATGTCGCGTTGGGCGCGCTACTAACTTCTCCATCTTGCGACTATGGCCGAGGAAGGAACACATCTCGGCCTTTAGGTTCTAGAGCCTGAAGACTAGGCTGCTAGTTCTGCGAAGTTCACAAATCGTCGGTGCCAGATTCGGTCTTGGTAATTATATGGACACAAATACTCGAAAGAGATAAATGTCCTGATCGTAAATGTGGTTCGGCCGTCGAAATGCCGAACTCTAAAGTGTACTTATAAATATCCAATCACAAAACAAAACTCGGCTCTCAATGTGCCGAGCCTAGTAACCTGGTAACACCTCACTTGGTCGAGAAGGCTGATGAGATGACCTCTACCAACAAGGATTCTAAAATCCTTCTCAACCGAGACTTGGATAAATAACCAGTTAGTCTCGAAGCAGTGCTGTCTATCCAAATTGAAGATGTTGCCGGTTGCTTTCACAATGCTGTTTATCCAAACTGAAGATGTGTTGGCGAGAAAAAAGGGGAAGATGATAAAATCTCCAAGGTTGTTGAGAAGCTTTGTGAAGGGCAATTTGTGTTGATTTGGAGGCATTTGATCGATGCACTCCCTTCTCTATTTATAGTAGTGAACCCCCATCATGGTTGAACTAGAATTATACTCGGATTAGAATTCCTCAACCTAATATGATTAGGTTTTGACTAATCCTAGCTCTAATAGGACTTTAAACCAAGCTCCATAACGAACCAGATTCATCCCCTAATTCTAAGCATCTTCAGCTTTATGACTCCTTGTTGCACTAGGGTTCAACTTCCTTATCTTTATCTAAACCAATCCTTCTCGCAACAAGATTTAGTTGACCTTGACTGGACGGCCCATAACAATTCTAGATGACTGCTATTGGGCTGAGAATAACTCTAAGCTCGGCCCAAAACAATATTTTGGGCCTTAACATTGTCCCTTTGCTTCTAAGGTCTTTGGCCTACAATCTCTGGCCGAGCCTCGACCTTGAAGAAGTGATTCTTTGTTGAAGAATAAACCTTTAGCATATTCCCTCTAAAGACCCAAAGAACATTGCAAGCCTTGAACGCTCTAAACGTCCAGACGCATTTATTAAGCATGGTCTTTCACCTATCAATTTTTCTGACAACACTGCCCTACTTGACACGTGGCAGCTTCCACTTTCTCCCACTTCTGTCTCTTTCTGCACAACTTGACACGTGGTAGCTTCTCATTGCGATTGTCCATCTTTAATCATGCGTGCCCTCACGTTCGAGGCGTGTAGACGTTGAACCATCTCTTCGTCATAAATTTCGCCGTCACATAGGATCGTGCAACCTAAATTCTCATGCTTTTTGACCTCTTCACCTGGATTTTTAAAGATCCTTTTATGATTGTGCAACACTTTAGTCAAATTTACCCCTCATTATTTTAAAATTAAATTGTTGATCTTCTTCCCAATTGCCTATAAATACTTAGCCCAACTTCACATGATTTTTTACACTCTCAAATTTCTAGAACTTCCTACCATTTCCAGAACTTCTTTGTCATTTGCTCTGAGCCCAGAAAGGAAACCAAACTTTGAAACCCAGAAAACCTTCAACCTTCATCAATGGCTACCAACACCTTCATCACCAAACTCGCCGAAGAATACGACAAGTGCCAAGACTTTATTGATCGAAACGCCATCAAAACCCTTCGATCCGAGGACGATTCAAGAGCCTCCCACCAAACTCTGGGACCACTTTTCAAGGACGAAGTCCCAGAATCAATCACCAACATGTTGAAGGCCCACTACCTTGTTCCCCTATTTCAAAGGTACAAATGGTTGAAGTGGGAATCGACCAAACCCTAAAGAGCTTGGCCCTCAACCCTCGCGACCTGGGCTGCTTGGGTCACCCGGATAAAGCTACGCTTCGAGGGCAAATGGAAGACTTTCGGCATCCTCGATGCCATTAAGCTCTCGACCATTGAGATCAACATGGATCGAGAATTCCTAATAGCTGCCCTAAGCTTCTGGTGTTCGGCCACCAACACTATGGTCCTTCCTTTCAGCCCTATTGCCCCAACTGTGCTGGATGTCACAGCCATACTTGGCACTTACCCTTTTGGTTTTCCAGTTGATACTGCTATTTCTCGGTATCAAATCGACTTGGACTTGAAGGCGGTCTTCGACGAGCGTGCCGTTGAAGCTTTGATGAATGACGGTCAGGAGCCGTCGAAAGAAGATGTGCATAAGCTGCACAAAAACTTGTTTAACTATAGCACCCTGATCACCCACTTCGCTAGCTTGGAAGGGAAAACTCTCATGAAGGAGGAGCACGAAGCCTTCTTGTTCTACTGGTACAACAAATTCATCTTTTGTACCAAGTCGAACAAGTGCTTGGTCAAGAACATGCCGGTGGCCAAAACACTGGCCAGTGGTTATGTCCTGGCTCTCAACCCGGCCATCCTTGCCAACCTTACTCGGTGCTTGGCCAAGGCCTTTGCTAGGAAGATCGATTTGCACTAGAACGACCCGCTCTGGGTCTTCTAACTATGGTTGTAGATCTACTTCTGCACGTTAAGCTCGGAGATCCATAGCTTCAACTCTTCTGAAGCAATGGGTCTTCAACTGGCCTCGCACCCCATTCTTGCTCACTCGGCCGAAGACATAGTCAAATATTTCTTGGGCCTTAAAGATCTATCTGATAAGGAGTTTCTAGTTTGCCGTTACCAGAAATATCCGTCTTCCATTAAGCTCTCTACATCGGCGTGGAGAGAAGCAGATGAAGCCGACTTACGACAATCTTGGGGGTCATTTGTTCTAGCTCGTGACCTTCCCTTCGGTTGCGATGCTCGATGGGCCAGCTGGACCATCTTCACTTTGTGGCCCGTCAACTGGGCTACCTCAAGGCTGTCTTCTGCTGCTCTTTACTTCTCGCTTACTCTTGAGCCGAGAACGCCTTTCCAGCTTCTCGGAGAAGGAATGCGAAGAGGCTGAACGGGAATTCCAAGAGTAGTGTATTAAAATCTGCCTTCGGCCGTATACCCTAGAAACTGGCTGTACCAACATTTTTGTCGACTAGTGGGATACCTACGTTAAGGATTTTTTCGGCATCTCGGCTGAGGAAGTTTCGAAGAAACTTTTTGGCGATCGATCGAGGTATTACTTTTCTTGTTTATCTACTCAATTTGAACTCTGTTTTAACTTACGGTTAGTTTTTCCAGGTGGTCGTGCCATAAAACGGGCTGATGTGATTGCGATGGTTGCGGCCACAAAAAAACTCGCTCATTCTACAAAGAAGGCTGCGACCATTGCACTTCCCTTAGCCGAACCAACTCCAATAACTGTCGCTGCTACGCTGACCGCGTCGAGTAAACGACCTTGCTCAGAGGTTGAGACGAATGGCAACATTGCCCGGCCTTAAAAGTGCATCAAGAAAAAGGTAAGGAAGGGAGAGCGGAAAATTCATATCAATGCAAGTCAAACCATAGGAGCAACCACTTCTAGTATTTCTTTCCCTTCTCTTGTCGTTTAGGCCTCGACAGAAGTATTGCAAAGCCCTCTGATGGATCAAACGATTGAGATTCGACCCACCACGCAAGTCGTTATTGAACCAGTTGTTCCCCCATTGGTCGAGGGTCTTGCAACTCCGAGGCTAGCCGTTGCTCCTGATGTCAGCCTAGAGTTACTGCTTTGGAGAATGAGGCCACCACGGCCGAGATAAACCGTTCCCCAAATCCAAAGAAGACTTTAGTGATCGTCCTGGAAGAAGAGGTGCGACCAATTTTTTTTAATAATGTTCTCCTTTTATTTTAACTAGATCTCCAAACTAACGAACAATCATCTTTTATGACTAGGAGAACGAAAGTGAATGACCTTCGTTGGTGAAGCACCCTCGATCGGCCGAACTACCAACTTCTAATCCCCAACCAATGGTCGAGGCGGTTGACCAGGTCGACCCTCCTGGGGCCGAAGTAGGTCCGGAGCATGAAGCGCCGCCTCAAGTCGAGCCAGAAGCGACGGCAGAGACATTGGTTCATCCCCAAGAACAAAACCTCGGATTTTCTCCTCATGAGGTCACTTCGACTTTTGTAAAGCTCAATCATTTTCTTTTATTAATTTCCAACCTTAGAATTCTAAACCAAGAAAATATTAAATGCCAGGTGCCCAATCGCTTATTTCACCGAAAATTTATGCGCCAAATGGCGTTATTTATATTTCCTGGCCACCCTAGTGGCCATCAGACGTAGATAACCTTCATCGGCCGCATGAATTAAAAGTCTACCTTAAGTATTGGGCTGAGCCATTAAGCTCTCTGGGTTCAAGCAATGAACCAGTAGACATGGCCGAAGTCTCTTATCAGCAGGTCTAATACAACTTCCTTATCTGTCGTCCTTTTAATTTCTCTTCTCTAACAACTTTTTTTTTGTGTGTAGCTTTCATGGAAGGTCAGGCTTGACGCCTTCTTTTTCAGCGTTTCTGGGATGGCTAGGCCTTAACAACCGTGACCAAGATTTTGGCAACCGCGATCGAGTCTAGCGCCATCGCCAAACTGTAGGAGCTTCTGTCCCTCTCGGCCTCGTAAATCCTCCAACATAAAGGCCTCAATTCTATAGGAGAATGTCTGAACGACCTTATAATCGATGACCTTCTGAGTAACGAGAGTGTTGTTCACTTGTCTACTGTTCTAGAACGAATTCGGCAATATTTCACTATCTTCGAGAGGGCTCTTCATGCAAAGGATGGTCTCAAAAGACAAGGAAAGAGCGACTAGTCGATCTTGATTGTCAAATGCTGAACTTCAACATCAAAGGTCGGCTGTTACTTCTGAGCTTGAAAAGGATTTTGAGTCGAATAAACTTCGACTAGCAGAGTACACAGCGAACGCGAAGTGTATACAGCAACTACAACTTAAGAAAAGAACAAGACAGACTGAAGTTACAATGGGCGAAGTAAGGTGGCTAGAATTGAAAGCCGTTCTTAAAGCTTTTCTTCATTCGACTCCTTAGGATTTTGTCCTTAGTTGTAGGCCGATTGACTATTTGTAACTTCACTTGTACGCCATTTTTAAATCAATGAAATAAAATATTTATTCTTGCATTTCCCAAGTGATCGGATAATATTTCTTTAAGAATTTCCCATTGATTGGTAATTTATGAATTAAACCAATTCGATCCTTGAGGTGTATGCCCCATTGTTGAGAACTTTGTGGACGACAAATGGTCATTCCCAATTCGGCGACCATTTCCCAAATCTAGGGTCTTTAAACCCCACTGGTAACACGGTTTGCCATTCTAATTCACCTTCGCCGAACGTCTTTTGCCTAACTTGTCGATTATAAGCTTGTTCGACAATCTTTTTCTGCGCCACCAGTAAGTTATAGGCATCGAGCCGAGCTTCCTCCAAGTTCTCCAACTCTTGCCTCATGGCCTGATTATACTCAGCACTAAACAAACTGATTTGTTCGATAACTCGTAATGAGTTTATGCTTAGCTCGACTAGTAGCATCACGTCGTGTGCATAAGTCAATGCATATGGGGTCGTCCTTATTGCTGATCGGAGTGAAGTTCGGTATGCCCATAATGCCTTGTTTAACTTCAAATGCCACATATCAGACTTTTCTTTTATCTTTTTCTCAAGGATACCAATTAAAACTTTATTACTTGCTTCGGCTTGTTCATTTGCTTGTGGGTAATACAACATGGACTGATCGAGCCGAATTTTCAAACTCGTCGCGTATTCTTTAAACCTGTCAGTTGTAAAAATTGTGCCGTTGTCCGTTATAATAGTTTCTGGTATGCCGAATCTTGTCACAATGTTTTCTTTTACAAAATTACAGACATATTTAGAAGTTAACTCGACATTTGACTTTGCTTCAACCCACTTAATAAAGTAATCCGTCACAACAAGTATCCATGCATGCTTTGTTGATCCAAAAGACGGTGTAATTTTACCAATTATATCCATGGCCCATCCTCTAAATGGCCATGGTTTGGTGACCGAGTGAAGTAGTTCGGTCAGGACTCTCTGTATGGGCTAATGGATTTGACATTATACATAACCTCACGTGTAATCAATGCAATTTTTCAACATATTCGGCCAGAAATAGCCGTGTCAGCGGAGCAACCACTGTGTTTTACTTTCGGATTGTTGAGCCCTGCATATCCCTTCGTGTACCTTTGTAATAGTTTGGGCGACCTTTTCTGGGCCGAGGCACAATAATAACAGACCGTCTTCCCTTTTTCGATATAACTTATTCTGGTACATTAGGTAATTTGTGGCATGTACCCTTGTCTTGCGGTCGTGGTTCCTATTAGGATTATCAAGATACTGGATAATTGACTTTCTCTAGTCGTCTAGTAATGTCTCGACCACACAAATATCTATATGATCATCTCATTCCAACAACGAAGGTAGAGACATAACTCGTGTACTGATCACGTGGTCGTTTTGGAAAACTTGCTAATTAACCAAGGCCAGGTGTGGGCATCGCACTACTGGTATGACCCAGCTTAGTTCGCCCCTAGGAGTTGTGCTCCGAGGCTATTTAAGCCAACTTGTCTGTGTCGGTATTTCGAATTCGTGAGATGTGCTTAAATGTAATGCCAACAAACGATTCGACTAAATAGCTGACAATCATATTATAAGGCATCAGAGTACAACTTATGCAACAAAAAGTCCTATTGAGTTAGTTAATCACAAGTTTCGAATCGCCAAGGACAAGTATGCGGGTTGCCCTCAAGTCATGAAGGACATTAAGGCCGATGATAAGGGCTTCATATTCGGCCTGATTATTTATACAGTCGAAATCTAATTTGAGAGAGAAATACCATCGGTAGTGATCAGGAGACTGGATGACAATTCCAACGCCGGTCAAGGTCGAGGTACTAGAGCCGTCAAAATACATTGTCCAATAATTATCACGTGTTTCCACCATGCCAATTTCGACGTTGTTGCCCCAAAAACCTTATGGGGATGGGTGTTGAGCTAAAAAGTCGGCCAGCGCCTGTCATTTGATAACTTTTTAGGGCACGTATTGCAAACTAAATTCGGACAGCGCCATTGTCCATTTCCAAATTAGGCCTTTCACTATCGGCCAAGTGAGCAGATAGCGAATAACATCTATTTGGGCGATGACCTGAGTAACAGAAGGGAGCATGTAATGCATGGGTTTAGATGTAGCGAAAAACAAAGCCAAGCAGGGTTTCTCGATGGCTGAATAGTTTATCTCAACTGAGTTAAGATTCCGGCTAAGATAAAAAATGGCTTGCTCACGCCCGATGTCTTTGCCTTGTGCAAGAAGACAACCAATAGATTCCTTGGTCGCTGAGATATACAACTTAAGAGGTTTATCACGCCGAGATGGCACAAGGACATGTGGGGTCGTGAGGGAGACCTTGATTTGCGTGAAAGCATCCTGATGCTCTTCATGCCATTCGAATTTGTCAGAATCCTTAAGTTTCAAAAGCATGGAGAAGGCCTTCATTTTTCTTGCCGAGTTAGAAATAAAATGATGGAGGAAATTGATTTTGCCAAGTAAGGATTGTAATTGCTTCTTAGTTGTCGGGGGTGAAGCATTAATGATCGCTCGAGCTTTATGCTCATCCACCTTGATGCCACGATGATGTACAAGAAAACCCAAGAAGTTGCATGTCAATACGCCAAAGGCGCATTTGGCAGGGTTCATTTTAAGGTTATGTTGGTGCATTCGAAGGAAAGTTTTCAAAAGATCATCTAAATGTGTTCGGTGGAGCTTTGATTTGACCACAACATCATCGATATATACTTCAACGACTGTACCAATCAGGTCATGAAAAATAGTATTCATAGCACGTTGATATATGGCACCGTTGTTCTTAAGTCTGAAAGGCATGACGACTCATTCGTAAGTCCCGAGTGCCCCGGGGCAATGAAAAGCCGTTTTGTGGACATCAATCTTAGCAATGAAAATCTGGTTGTAACCAGCATGTTCGTCCATGAAAGATAACATCTCGTGGTTTGCTGCAACGTCAATTAACAAGTCTGAAATTGGCATTGTATATTCGTCTTTAGAAGTTGCCAAGTTCAAATTACGGAAATCAGTGCAAATACGTAAAACACTGTTTTTCTTTAAAACTGGGACAACATTAGCCAACCATTCGAAGTATTGAGCTGTCCGAATAAAACCAGCTTTGAAATGAACGAGTTCGTCTTTTATACTGAGCTGAACTTCGGTCGAGAATCAGCAGGGCGGTTGGCAGAAAGGTTTACAACCAGCCTTGATGCGTAATTCGTGCCCGACAAACGTTGGGTCTAAGCCAGGCATCTCATGGTCACTTTAAGCAAAACAATCTTTAAATTGTTTGAGTAATTTAAAAGCTCATTTTTCATAGTTTAGGGTAACAAAGAACTAATAAGCAAAGGTCGAAGGTCATCGGTTGTTCCAACATTTATTTCATCCAATGGATCTTAGACTTGAGGCCGGTTGTCTTCAAGCTCGACCAG
Organism: Pyrus communis; assembly: GCF_963583255.1. NCBI lineage: Eukaryota > Viridiplantae > Streptophyta > Magnoliopsida > Rosales > Rosaceae > Pyrus > Pyrus communis. The sequence goes on from NC_084811.1 coordinate 20,522,977, forward strand.
GGCAGCTTGGACTTTATCAAGTGACAGGATTGGACCATTGTCTCATTTGACGAGCAACTCAGCTAAGTTCATGCCAGAATTTGGTTGATTGGAAATAGTATACCAATGGGTCAGCAGGCGTTCCATGATAAATGAAACTGCAGCCCGACGTCTATCTTGTTTGGTATCAGACATCAGGATCGTCAATTAGGTTAGCCAACTTGAGTCTTGCCAAATCCTGGTAAACAGTCTTAGAGCCAACAATGATGTTTCTCTAATCTGAGATCCTAGTCGGCCATCATTCTTCTTTAAAACCTTGTAGGGTGATGTAGCTGACATGATCATGATCATCGTAATAGCGAGCCTGGATCATATTAGCTTCAAACGGCTGGTTGTCGGTCGGATGAACGACTATCGATTTGCCATCCTAGAAGATGAAGACTTGATATAATGATGAAGGGATACAACTAGTTAGGTGGATCCAATCACGATCAAGCAATGCATTATACTCGATCTTTCAATTGACTATAAAAAATGTGGTCATGTGATTTTGTCTTGCAGCAGTCATCTATAAAGGAAGTATTCCCTTAGTCTGTGATTTGTCATTGACGAAGTTGTTCATGGTTACCCATGATAGGATGAGTTCGCCATTGGATCGACATAGTGTTTTCATGATAAAAACGGGCATGATGTTGACTGTTGCTCCATAGTTGACAAAATTTTTGGATACTGGGTATCCTTTAATATGTGCCGTGACATACAATGTCTTCAAGTGATGAAGGTTAACTTTTTTGGTGGCCACAAAACCGACTTGTGTGGCCTCGTCGGCAACCACATCATCATCTAGGAAATTTGGTTGGGATGTGGTTAGCTGGAACTCTGCAAGCAAAATGTGGACCATGTTTATTTCCATGTTGTCGAGGACTGAAGGGCTCATCAAGTCGTGATCTTCATCCTTTGGATTTTTGGGCGAAATATCTTGCTCATGGACATCACTCGCTCGGTCATCTTCGGCTGCAATGACAACATGCTTATGCGGTATGGTTGTCGGAGTTGTTTTATTTTGAGTTTCAACCTTTGGCTCGCTCGGCGTTAGAACTTGGTCTTGCTTTTGTAAAGCCTTGCGAAACCTCCTAGTAAACGATGCAGACATCTCTTGTGTTTAGATAATCATCTAAACAAGCCACATGCTTTTTTTCATCGGCCGTAAAGCCAAAGAGGGAAATGGCCGAGAAAAAATCAGTATATGGGTTTACCTCAAAGCCGAGAACTCGAGCCCCGTGTATATGTTGGAACCTAGCCTTCATTCTTGGATCTGTGATTTTTTGGATGATCTGCTCTACATTAGGTCAGGTTCATGCTAGATCAAAAGCTTTTTGACATTCTTTTGGCTGGCCATACAAGTCATTAGCCGAATGTTTCTTGTGAAACTCCTACATGTACTCTAAAGCTTCACTGAGAAACGATGGGTGGAAGTTCCATCGGACTTTAATTAATGGTTCTTGTGAGGGTAGTGGAGGAAGTTTGCTTTCGACTTCCTTCCAGAAATACTCGAGGCGAGCTTTTATCTCTCTAGGTTGAAGGATGAGCTTGATTCGCTTCTCGGATTCTTCAATTGTGGTTTCAAAATCTTAATTGATCACCTTTTTACCTTAAAGCAGCTTGGTCATGATCGCCAGAGGCTGTTAGTCATCTTCGTAATTCACCGTTTCTTTTGATTGCCATTTGGTGAAATGGCCTGAGTTGCTCGTTGGCGAGCTATACAGTTTATTCTTTGTTGGCAGCACTTTTGCGACTTGGATAACTAGTTATATACACCGGTAGGGGAGTTGTAGTTATACCAATGCTGGTCGCATGGCTCAGGTGGCTTAAAGGTTCGCTGGTGATCCTGAACTGGTCGAAGACGGCTTGTCATCATGTACTTGAGGGCCGAGCTTATAAAAAACTTTCTAGTGTTGGCCTGTACCGAGCACTTTTTTGAGATGTCGCAGTTGCAGACGTCAGTTACGGTGGTTCAAGCAGACGTGGTTTTCTCTTCGGCTCAATTATGATGACGTTTGATTTGCACCGATCGCATAAAACCATTGGCCCATCAGTTTCCTTTGTGTTAGAATCCGACATTGACCCAACATAAGTTGGGTTTGAAAAGTACTTGGGTGGCTTGTTCAAAGAGAGATCGATTTTCAATTGTGGCCTAGAGTTCCGCTTAAGGACGAACTGTGTTTGGACAAACTCAGCTTTTCTTTTTCCTTTATCCTTGGGTAAGTTAGCCTCTACCATGCTTACCGTCGCCATAGGGAAAAGATCGGTGTCTATGGCCATTTGTTTCTCAGAAAACTTGAGTTTACCATTGTCGATCTAGCTTTGAATGACATCGCAAAATACGACACAATTATTTGTCGTATGCTTGTTCGAGTTGTGGTATTTGCAATATGTCTTTCCTTTCAAGTCTACAACCTTAGGAATATTATGACCTGGCCGAAGCTTGATAATTTTTGCGAGCAATAACTGGTCGAAGATGGCATTAGCCTTGGTGATGTCGAAGGTGTAGACTTTTGTCATTTTCATGGCAGCTCCCACAGGGGCTGAGCGAGTTTTGACATCTTTAGAGTTAGTGTGAGCTAACATTTTACAAATATATGGTTTGTCAATTACTATCTCGGTCGCATCTATGTTGGCATACTAGGACTCTTCGTCTTCGGCTGATTCATAACTAATTGTAGGGTTCTTGTAGATCGGTCTTCGGGATGAGGACTTTGAGATCTTTTCCTCTTGGAGCAAATAATCATATTGCTCGACATGTTGAGCCAGTTTGTACATATCTCGGAAGTTTACCCCTAAGAATTTCTTTTTCTACGCCACATCCAGGCCATTCAAGGCAATCCTAACGAATTCGACTTCGGGAAGAGGTTCTCAGCACCAGTTTCTGGCCGATTTAAACCTCGTAAAATACTTCATCGGTGACTCGTCAGATGCTTGAGCCATCTTGGCCAAAGAAGAAACTGACTCTCTAGCAAAAAGATTGAAGTTTGGAATCTTGAATCCCTTAGGATATTCGAATCTTTCTACAACGGCTAGATATGGGTGAATAAATTTTGGAGAATTCGGCCCTTTTTTTAAGGCCGAATCAATCATTCTATGGATTTCAACCATGTCAACAGACGCCGCTTATGCTCATTGGTCAAATCCGTCCACTCTACTGCTTGATCTACCACTTTTCTCCAAGCCAATCATTTTGAGCCGAGCAGATCATGTCTCGGCCTGTATCGCTGACATGGGATTACTTTTTAGAAGAGGCTGTTTGGATCGATTAGTGGGTCCAATGTCATGGACTTGACTAACCATAACTTCAAGCAATTTATTGTGTACACACTATTATCACGCATTTCTTTAAGTATGCTTTTTACCTCTCGGCTGAACATTTGCTCAAACTACCGAGATTGTTCTTCAAGCCATCATCAAAGAAACAATCTAGTTGGTGGATCAGAGGCCTCACCACCATCCTCGTCACAATCCTCCGTTAGTCTCTTTACAAAAATGCTTTTTGGTAGGGATTTATGAATCATGAAGTTGACCGCCGAGATTAACTTCATTTTCTCGGCGTGTCGCACTTATGGCTTCGGGTGTCACGGTAGCAGGAGGATTCTGTGCCTGTAACAAGCCATCTTGTCCTGGGTTTTATACTGGAAGATTAGTCGTTGATTTTCCCATGACTGTTTTCTTTTTTACTGACCGTGTCTCAATGATCATAAACTTCGTAGCTTTAGCACTGTATCCCATTAAGCGTGCCAAAATGTTGACCCTAAAAACTACCAAGCCTACGTGGTGCATATGCCGAGTAATTAATAAGCTAACTATGTCTTTCTTTTGTGTGCGGGGTGTGCTAACTCATTGATCGAGTTCAGCCGGAGAGTAAAATATGTTGATGTCGCGTTGGGCACGCTGCTAACTTCTCAATCTTGCGACTGCGGCCGAGGAAGGAACACGTCTCGACCTTTGGGGTTCTAGAGCCTAAAAACAAGGCTGCTAGTTTTGCAAAGTTCAAAAATCGTCGGCGCTGGGTTTGGCTCGGTAATTATATTCGTGAAAGTATAAGTACACCGAACTGGTACCAGACTATATGTACACAAATACTCAAAAGAGATAAATGTCTTGATCGTAAATGTGGTTTAGCCATCGAAATGTTAAACTCTAAAATGTACTTGTGAATATCCAATCATAAAACAAAACTTGGCTTTTAATATGTCGAGCTTAGTAACCCACTTCACCGAGATGGCTGATGAGATGATCTCTGCTAACAAGGATTCGAAAATCCTTTTCGACCGAGACTTGGATAAATAACCAGTCGGCCTCGAAGCAGTATTGTCTATCCAAACTGAAGGTGCTCTTTGGTCAGCTGATTTTACGACTCCAGTGTTGTTTATCCAAACTGAAGATGTCGCCGGTTGCCTTCACAGTGTTGTTTATTCAAACTAAAGATGTGTTGGCGGGAAAAAAAGGGAAGAGGATAAAATCTCAAAAGTTGTTGAGAAGTTTTGTGCAGGCCAATTTGTGTGTTGATTTGGAGGGGTTTGAATGATGCATTCCCTTCTCTATTTATAGTAGCGTTATGGCCGAACTAGAATTATACTCGGATTAGAATTCCTCAACCCAATCTGATTAGGTTTTGGCCAATCCTAGCTCTAATAGGACTTTGAACCAAGCTCCATAACGAACCAGATTCATCCCCTAATTCTAAGCATCTTCAACTTTAAGACTCCTTGTTGCACTAGGGTTTGACTTCCTTACCTTTATCTAAACCAATCATTCTCGCACTAGGATTCGGTCGACCTTGACTGGACGACCCATAACAAGATTATAGATGAATGCTACTGGGTCGAGAATAACTATAAGCTCGGCCCAAAACAATATTTTGGGCCCAAACAGTAATATATATATATATATATATATTTTAAATGACATTGTATTATTAAACTGTGACGTAAAATTGCAGTAAACACTTGCATACAATTTGCTATCATGACTATCAGTCTCCATATTATTTATGTGGAAAAAATTTGTAAAATTATTCATATTTATTATTTTTCTTTAATAGAGCATTATTGGGTCAAGTATTTGGTACTTGATTGGTTTTTTTAAGAGAAATACTAAGGAGATTCTTTTAAGGCGGAACTCTTTATGAACTCTTTCTCAGCTTATGTTTTTTTGCACGATGTTTTATGATGTTGACTTGAAGATTAACATTAAATTGTGAGATGGCAGAGTAAAAAAAATTTGCTTTTGAGAGTTTCTTTAACATTTCTCTTCTTTGAAACATAAGGTTTAGTTAATGAGTGATGACAATAAGATACGAAATCGAGCAAGTGAATATGTTGGATCATGCGGGAAACTCAAGTCTCAAAACAATTAATGTTCAAATGTTAAATACACACGCACACACACACACAGTGGCGGATACATTGAGGGGCAGGGGGTCAGCTGACACTCCGAATTTTGGTGAATGTCCATGGACACCTTGGGTGCTGCCCTTTTGAAGATTAGAGTTGGCTTCATACATGCCCTCCAACTGACTTTAGGCCTACCAAGACTCGGTGAATGTCCATGGATACCTTGGGTGCTGCCCCTTGCGTACATTAACAGGTGTGCAATATGCCTTTCCAAATGACTTCAGGCCTACCAAGATTCGATGAAATGGCGATATGCATGCTATTTCTGGAAGAAAAAAAAATTGCGCGCTGCACACACTATTCTTATTGACCCCCCTAATATTATTTCCTGGATTTGCCACTGCACACACACACATGTTATATAATATGGTTATTTAGCTATGCTTTGTGCCGACAACCAAAACAAAAACGATGTTATTTTGAAGTTCAAGAGTTTGTGTTACACAAAGTTATTTTTGTAGACATTTTCTCATTTTTTTCTTGTAACCCAATAAACATGATTTCCAATATACATGATTTTCCATTTTGTTCATATTTGAGACTAATATGCTGATGCAAATTATGTTAATTAGGTTTTTTAGTTAAGATAGCGTGTTAACCTTGTTATATCGAGTTTGAATCTCTTTTATTTTATTGGGTAAATTATATTTGCATACATCAGGTTTAAGGCATATTTCAATTCCTTACAACATCTTCAAAACATTTCACTTTCATACCTTAAGTACTATTTTATTTCAAAATAATACATCTGTTACATTTTCCATCCATGAATCCGTTAAATGCTAACGTGGCTGTCGCATATATGTCATATGGCTGCCAAATGTGTGCCACGTGGCAAAATTAAAATTAAATTTTTTTTTTAAAAACCTGAATTTTCTCCCAAAAAAAAAAAAAGGTAAATTACACTTTACCACCTCAGGTTTAGGGTCAATTTCAATTCCTTACAACATCTTTAAAACATTTCACTTTCATACCTCAAGTACTATTTTATTTCAATATAATACATCCGTTAAATTTTCCATCAATTGGTCTGTTAAGAGCTGACGTGGTAGCCACATTTGTGACACATGGAAATTTTTTTTAATTTTTAATTTTTTTATATACATTAAACAATAATTAATTAAAGAAAAGTTTATAAAAACAAAAACAAAAACGCAGAAACCCATCCTTTTCCCCGCAACCCCCTACCCCTCTCCTCCACTCTGTTCACCTCCCCCAACTGATCCATGCCATTGACTTCCCTCTCTTCAAACCCTGCGCCCCCAAATCCTCAAAACCTTCAAAAAACCCTATTTTCGCTGCACCCTCCGCCCCTGACCTCCAAATCGAAATATCCACAAATCCTAACTTTGACTCTGCCGCTACATTCACCCTGAAATCCTAGCAGGCCGGGACGTGCTGTGCATTGGCTAGACTTGCAGTGGCAAGACGGCGGCGTTCGATCTACCGATTTTGCAACGGCTATTTGAGAACCCTTTCAGGGTTTTTGAGATCTCATTTCTCTCTCCACGCCCGACGCCCAGAAGAACTCACACCCGACCCCACCGTATGTGTCGCTCTGTCGGAGGTGCACATGTGCGCTGGATTGACCAAGGCGGCGGAACATGGGTTTTTGAAGATCATTTGAGCTGATGCGGCGAGGCTGGTGAGGCTGAGGCACCCCGGGTTGGTGCACGTGGTGCAGGCTCTGGATGAAAACAAGAATACCATGGCAATGGTGACTGCTGGATCTGAGTTGGCCAAATCTATCCATAAGGTGCAGGTGTTCGCGACGGAGGCGAAATCGCCGGTTTTGGAGCACCAGGTGAGGGGAGTGCATGATAAGGGGTAGGGTGGGGTGGGGTGGGGGGGTTGTGGGGAGGTGGGGGTGGGGTAGGATGGGGGTTTAGGTTGTGGGGAGGTGGGGGTGGGGTAGGATGGAGGGTTTAGGTTGCGAGGAAGGGGAAGGGATCGGTTAGGGGAGGAGATGGGGGTTGCAGGGAAGGGGAAGGGATGGGTTTTTGGGGGTTTTTATATTTGGTTTTTTTTAACTTTTCTTTAATTAAATATTTTTAAATGCATAAATTTTTTATTTTGCCACGTGGTACAAATTTGGCAGCCACGTCAGCACAAATGTGGATCCCATATTTGTCACGTCATTACTTAACGGTTTACTTAACGGATGTAAGAAATTGAAATAAAATGATAGTAAATGTATGAAATTGAAATGATTTAAAGATGTTGTAAGGAATTGAAATCAAGCCCAAACCTGAGGGGGTAAAATGTAATTTACCCTTTTTTTTTCAATTTTTTGAGAAAATTCAGGTTTTAAAAAAAAAGAATTAAAAATATATTTTATTTGCCACGTGGCAAACATTTGGTAGCCACGTGGCATATATGTGGCAGCCACGTTAGCATTTAACAGTTCAATGGATGGAAAATGTAACGGATGTATTATTTTGAAATAAAATAGTACTTAAGGTATGAAAGTGAAATGTTTTAAAGATGTTGTAAGGAATTGAAATCAACCCTAAACCTGAGGTATGAAAATGTAATTTACCCTATTTTATTTTATTTTTTTTGAACTAATAATATTATCTATATTAAAGGATAGGGGTTGTGCTTAGCCTCACGATGAACTAGCAATAATATGGTTCAAATACTCATTTGGAGAGAATCGAATTTAAGACCTCTCACTTACAAGTGAAAAAGAATATCACTAGACCGTAGTACTAAGTGACATCGAGTTCGAATCTCTTATTTTTAAATTAAAATAGTTTAGTATATTACTTTGTAAGAGAAAAACTAATGTGTTGGTGGATGTTCTTTTGAGTGTGAGCGGGGTCGAATCTTATCAAGGGCCATAGGGGCACGTGTCCCCTCTCAAGTTTTTCACCAAGGCGGTTTAAACAGGAATTAGGATCCCGCTTAAATCGCAGTCACTTTTTGTCACTTGTTACGACATCAAATCGGACTATGAAAAATAATAATCTATTTACCACCACCACTAATTCTACTACTCGATCTTCATCCAAAACAACAAAACCACCATGAGGCGGATATAAAACAAACATTGTAAATTGATTTTGGCAACTCACAAAGAAGAATTTCTTAGTCCCATATGTCTGATAAATTTGACCTCCCAGCCCTATACAGGTATGATTTATGAATTGTTATTGACACTCCAAAAATATCATTATGTACTCCTCACAAATGCATTTTTCTTTCTAAATATAGAAAGTTTGAAGTGCAACAATGAGAATTTCGGAGTATCAATAACAATTCGCTATAATCTATCTATTTGTTCACTACAACAATATTCACCCTAAATATACAATTAAAATGGCACAAATTGTAGGAATGTACGCTAAGCACACTATGGGTATGGGTTGGCCAAGTTCTCGACAAAACGACTCACTTAAAATAGAAAAAAGATTTGGCGTTGCACAATCTTTTTAGAATTCCATGAGGACTAGCATATGCTATAGTTTAGTTGTGCCCTGTAAACTAACTTTCTAGAGTCGCCCTTGCTCTTGAGCATAATGAATTAGCATGCTTAAGAATGCAAAGACATTATTAATGAAATCAATAAGAATGCTTAAGAATGCACTCCAAATCAATAAGGAAAGTGATTTCCATATACGCTTTTCTCCTCCGCATACCTGTTTATTTCTGGTTCGGACTGAATAAATTAAAATTAAAATTAAAAAAAAAAATTATAGGGCAAAAATAGTACGAATGTGCACAAGGAAGAAAAGGTGTCCCGAAAGTATTAACCAAAATAGAGAAAAACGCAACTTACCACGAGAAACCCAATATCTACTGTTCTGGGCATTCTGGCCTCCACGCAGATGAAGTAACCGTGATGAAGCTAGCAAGGCCATGATTCAACAAGGACAATAATGCCAGCACCAACTGTCCGCATGAGAGCCCTTTCTCTCACCACGGAAAACACCCCTCTTAACTGTTAAGATTATTACCATGCAAGCTCATCAATTTCTTCACTCTTAAGTCTTACCCCAACTGGTAATACCTAGCTAGCTCCATGCCGGGATGACGCCCACCACGTATTCGGCCAAATTCCCTACCCGAACTTTGCTGTCTTCAACCCAATTATTACGTTCCCCGCTCCATAACCCGGCATCTTGCTGGCCGAATCCACGATTACATTCGAGTTTCGCTTGGATACAGTGTACCGGTTAAGTACATTAATAAGAAAGACAGTGACGAAAATGGTCACAAATAAAACCTACTTCAATAGAAAGGTTATAAATCCACTGTACTCTTTTCCAATCGTAGAAATACACCAGCTATGTAACCGACCCTCAAGTAATTTGAGTTAGGTGGGACAGGATTCCAACCTTTGTGTGTGTGTGTGTGTGTGTGTGTGTGTGTGTGTGTGTGTGTGTGTGTGTGTGAGGGATGCTAGCTCACTCGCTCCATCAGCTGCTGCCTTCAAATGCCGACAGATGTCACATCATTTTTCCCTCAAAAAGTCAATGTTGTTATTTTTAATAACCAAATCTTTATACTTAATTACCCACTTGCCACTTAATTAAAATAATATTTTCATTCACTAATATGTGTCCGGGCGTCTTCTCGTCTTCCCACCTCCTCCTCCCACGTCACCCACCAGCGCAACTCCCCCTCCCCTCTACTGCGCAGCCCACCACCACCACTATCAGCCCACTCTTTCCCTTTCCCTCCCGTTGATGGTTCAACTACAGGGAAAAACAGTATGATGTGGCCTAAATGATTATATTAAAAATTCTAATTGCTTCAACTAATCGAAAGCAAGTATTGACAACATACTGATCAAATATTGACAATAATAATGATCCATCAACAAAGCGATCATTTTTGTCAATTGAGAATGGTAAATTGATGAATTTAGCCAATTTTTCATGATTTTTTCTAATTTTTCTTCAATGGTACATATCATTGAGTGAAATGAGAAATGAAAAGCTGAGACTAAAAATAGAAGAACTAAACAGTTGTGGAAATAAAATATAACTACTAAGATACTTGTACCACAGAATGCTATCTAAATACTTATTTTAAGTTAAGTATTCCAATTGTTGAATGATATCTTTTGAGTATCTGATTGATATGTCGCTAATACTTGGTCGATATGCCATTAACATTTGGATTTTGCTTAATTCAACAATTGAAATGTATAAATTTATTAGTCCATCCAAAATAAAAACCTATGTGTGGAAATTAAAAAAAAAACCAAAGAAAACTAAAAAATGAAAAAACTATTGTAGGCATAATTTACTGAACAATTATGGAGGCCATATAGAGAGAGGGTGCGGCATATAGAGAAGAAGAGAGAGATGTGTAATTTTGGGTGTGTTTTATTCCACCCCATTGTGCCTTTATTTATAGTAGTAGGATAGGTAAAAATCTTTCCCTTTAGGATTACAACATTTAATAGGTAATCTACTCCTAATAGGAATATAAAATACATTCCCATATCTACTAGGATTTACACAATCACATTCATATTCCAATAGGACTGCAACACTCCCCCTTGAGTGTGTAAATACTCAAGTAAATGGCGCATTAGGTCTTCAGTGATGAAGCAAGTACAGTTGATGAAGTCGTCGGCACAATTAGCAAATGCGAGTCTCAAATCAACGAAAGAATGCATAAAAAGTAAAACTCACAAAACCTCGCTATGGTAAAACCCAAAGTGGGAGAAAAACCCATAGTTTAAAGAGAAAAGTGAGAAGTTGCATTAAGTCAAAACTATATGTCTTTTGGATGCAAGTAGAAGAGCTCACAAGGGTATGATCAGCCCAGGATGGGTGCCTCGTTAAAACCTAGTTAGGTAGCAAAAACCCAGTGGGAAAAATGCTCCTAATCACAGGGAAAAAGAGTGTATTAAGATCAAGTGAATATACTTCTGGATACTCCCCCTGAGTGTGACATAACTTCCAAATAAGATCTACAAGCATTGCATATGATAGTTAGGCATACCAATTCCTCGGACAAGCTTCTGGAAGGTTGACTTCAGCAGTGACGTCGTGTAGAGGTCGGCAAGGTTGTTTGGGATCGACTTGCATGACTTCAATCTCATAATGCTTTGTTGATGTAGATGTAGACGCAATATATCTTGGCGCTGACTTGTATCATGGCTTGGTCGGGTGGATACATACGACATAGTCTTCATGGATTGTCAACGATGGATGAAAACACAGGAAGTACTTCGAATACGCTTAACAAGAACTCTTAACCATGTCTTACTTGTGGCGTAGTGAAGTGAGGTGAGTCTTGGAACGATTCGAAGATTTCACAACTAAGGTCATATCATGGACCTCCAAGATATTGTGATATCTCTAACGGTAAAGACATAACCATTTGGGGATTTTACCTTGTGCGGGTTTGATAAGTAACCTTCGTTAGCATTACAACAAGGTAAACAACATTTCGAGGATCAGGGGGTTGGATTTGCTCGAGATGCGTTGGGATTTTCCCTCGTAGTACTTTCAAGGTATGTCTTTAATACCAATTCAGTGGTTGCGTGTAGGCGCAATGCTGCATCTTTACCAAGATCAACAGCGAAGAAGATGTCATGTCTAAATACAATGAGCTAAGTACAACGAAGCACAAAGTTGAACTTTAGATATGGAATTTCGGATTCCATAACCTCTTTAAGGGTCTTATTTGCATATAACGTATGGACAATCAAAAGTATACTCAAAAGTAACACATTCGGGGTGTAGTTCGACTGGTAGACCAAAATACCATCAGAACAATGCTTCAACTTCAGGTCAAGGCATAAATGAGTTTTCTCAAGATCCTTCATCTCAAATTCCATCTTCAGGTGCAAGGTAGTTTTCTCAAGCTCTCTCGGAGTCTTAGTGAGATTCGTGTCAACAACATAAACTATAACTCTAACAATTCAGAATAAGACTTCATAGTGTAACACGCAAATGCATAATTCATATCCCTGACTGATCAAATAATCACATAAACGGGTATACCACATCCGTCGGATTGTAAGTGAACGCCTCAAACAAGTTAAAATGGTGTTTTGTGGTTTTGGAACTATTTGAACCAGTCCATGTAATTCTTCGGAAACTTACATGTAAATCTCCGTATCTATATCCCCATGGAGAAAACACTAACCATATTTCATAATGCTGCTATCAATCACATGATGTTTTGAGAGAAACCTTATGCCGTAAAGTGTGCATCATATCGCACTATTTCATTCATCTCATAACACTTCCTTTCCCACTTGTAATACAATAGGGTTACCTTGGGCAGTGTAGGAACAGCAGGTCCAATACACATTTTGGTAAGAAATTTGACCTGGATTGTAATTTCAGTTGTCTATTCAGTTCTACGTTGTCACTTAATCAACGGAACATGGTTCGATATCGTTACTTTTCATTTATGTCGGTAGCTACCATATAAGTGAACATATCATCAATGATAATCTCATTTCAATTCCATTTAGCTCATCCAAACTAGTATACTGGACCAAGAACTTCAAGTCTCGGGAGTAATCCGGATTAATCTCATGAGATGGAAATGATTTGAGACAGCAATCGAGTTTAGATTCATTGTTGTGTTGTGTCTTCGTCTTCTAGGGAAGTGAATCCTAGGAACCGAATAATCTGTTGTGCTCCAGGCCAATACAGATTGATTGGCTATCCGCTGGTGTACCAAACTGTCCAACATGGGCATCCAAACCGTCCACCAGGGGTGGTACACCCTCTAGGGATATTGACTCGACGTCCGTTGAGTACGTCTATCCTTGCAGGCATGTTTACAGCTGGTATATGATCTCGTCACTTAAGCTAGATCAAAGGAATGCATCTGGGCAACATTCTGAAAGCTATAATTCATCGTACTTGCTTGTCACACTTGTGCGGTGTAGAGATCAAGTTGAGACATAGTAGGCAACATCCACGCAAATTCGCGCCATTCTACAGGAATGTTGACATTCTTATCTCCTCCTAACGGCTGGTAGACTGTCTCATTAAAGTGACAACCCGCAAATGAGCGGTAAATAGATCAAGTGCAATGGCTCGAAGAAAGCTAGTGTGAAGGAGAATCATGATTGACTAAAGATACACATTCTTCTTTGAGGACGCATGGTGGTACGTTGCGGCGGTGCAACTTGGCACATGGAATGCACACCCAAATGCATAAATATGAAAATCATCAGGTTCGTACCTAGTAACCAACTGTAACATCATATAGGTAGGGTTGCAATAGGCCTCAAGGCGGACCAACATAACTACGTACAAGATTGCATAGCCCTAGGCAGAAACCGAAAACTTGGTACGTTTACCAAAATTCGGGTGATCATTTAAATTACGCTTTATGATCACTAGGCGAGGCTATTTGGGGTGAATCATAGGAATTCGATATTTAACTATAAACCCAAAATACATGCAATACTTTATCAAAAACTGTCGATATAAACATTCCGGCATTATCCAGTCTCCCGGACCTAAAGGGATAAGTATGGTGGTGAACCTTTAATTGGCCATGAGGTTTAGCAGCAATGCATGTGGACAAACATGTGACCAATTTATCGATTCATCAACCAAAACCATAAGTATTTATATGGTCCGCATTGCAAGGAATTATATAGAAAATCAATTTCCCTAATGAGCAGGCTTGGCAAGGTGTGCTTATTGGCACAAGATCCTTACTTCGGGTAAGGAGATGCGTTGTAGCATCATTGTTTGACCTAAGTGTCCCAAAAGGTTGTGCCAAAGCAAGTAAACTGCTCAATCACCAGGCTCTAAGCCGGCCACATATGGTGTATTCCTAGTTAGGAGACAACCCATTGGCCCTAAATCAAAGCCTCAAGCTCATTTTTGGAGGTGGTACAAAGATATTTCACTCTATTTTCTTCAGTGGTTTCATTTATGATCAGTATCATCTCGAATATCCTTAAAAACTCAACATCAGGGAGAATTTAAAGTCCCTTAAATGGTGATGCAGTACCATTCATACAACGAGGAGCGTGCCAATGCTCTTAATCAGGTTTGATAGACTTAAAGTCATTGTTAGAAATGTGATTTAGGTGTAAAGTTAGTGTGTGTAGTACGCATTCATCCAGACAACTAAATTCTCCACATTCCTACCTAATCAAGTGTTTAATTGAATTGGTCACATGTATTAAGAAACATGATTCAATTAACTCATATTCGAGGACAATATCAATAAGATTATCCATAAGTAAAACATACACCAAACTTGAATCCAAGAACATGGACAAATGTTCACAAAGTAAACCAAAGTTACTAGGGTGGATTCGGCCAACAAGGCCATCCATGTCAAAATTCTACTCTTCCAACGATGTTTGGTGGAGCAAAATTAGTCTCACATATTGACTACTAGAATGGTACTCCTTAACAACATTGGTAGGGGCACGAACAGGTGCATAACCAATGATCGATTCCATCAAGACGGAAGTAGATTATGCAGGGTTAAGGTTTGGGAATACTATTCCTTATTCTTGAAGTTTTAGGTCTTAGGTACCAAGGATCACGCTTTAAGCATGATGCCACACCTTGGCAGGCCTTGATTATATGCTTATGGTAGTAATCAGATCCAAGAATTTGGTAAACTTTCGCTTTCTACACTACTGCTTCAGAAGCGAGTTAGAAACAAGGAAGGACGAGAAAAGTATTCTCTATTCAAAATTCGATCGGATTTATAAACTTCAGAATTGTACTCATTCATGGACGTAATTATGGTGTGCTTCAGGCAATGTCTTTCATGATTAGATAGTATGTAGGAGCGAGCCAAAGAGCCATGAAATCCTCGATCAGGAGGTATTTCCATTTGTAATGCGTCAAGCACAAGTCTTAGAATGAAGATCATGGCGGAGGCTTATTTAGCTCTTCCTTGCCATTGTTGGCGTCAATGGTTTCTCAGCTTCTTAATAGTCAAGTGGAGATTCACGTCTTATACCCCACATAAAGTGGTTTCTATTAGAAACGTCCAAATCAGGAAAATCAAACTTGTTACGGTACGAAAATCCACTGAATGAAGGGAATAAGATTGTGATTAGTGCTATGGGAATGAATTATCCATAAGCATCAAAGTTAGAACATTCGAGTTCTAAGACATGGTTTTCATGGGTGTATTGTTTTATCAAAACTTCGGGTTTCAAAGGCATTAAATTTGAAACTACAAGTTCAATTTAGTTTATGAACGTTTGGTTCATAAAAGAGAGGTTTCTGCAAGAAACACAGAATGCAATATACAACTAAGTGTAGTGGATTTGAGATTCTTCGGGAACTCAAGTGTGAGAGCTTCGTTACTACGAAAGTATGTGACGGTTCAAAGTATAAAAATAAATTATTGAATCTTTAATGTCCCAAAGTGGTCAATAATTTTGGATTCATTATCAGATTAATGAACTACAATCACTTTTAATTAATTCAATAGATTAGGACCAAATAGGGTCGATTGTAGAAGCTAAATAATATTAACATACAGGTTAATACTATTTAGAATCCTAAATTAATAGCATGTGGGTCAAAAAAATTGCCCTAAAAGATAATTGGGCTCGGGTTGGGTGCGTTTAGTAAAAGGCATGGCCCAAAAAAAGGGGCCTTGGGTGCGAACTTCAGGTCACGGGGTGAGGGAGAAATCCCAGGCGTAGCTGGGTTTCAAGGTTGGGCCTCGGGGATGGCACGGGACAAAGCCCAACAGATTTGCTGGCCTGTTAATGCACATGAGCCCAGCCATAATGGGCTGGCGTCATGCAGGGACTAAACCCATGTATATGAGCTAATACCGGAGCAGGCTATAAGCCTTGGTGCGCGCAGGACGGTAGCCCAGCAAGCATGCCAGCTTGGTGGCATGGGTCGAGAGCAGAATGAGGTTCAAAAAGGAAAGATGCATGCTTTCTTGATGATTGGGGACTACGAGCCCGAGACAACCTAACCAGGCCAAAGGCCTGGGGTGTGTATATGCTTGTAGCAAAGTTGCAGCCAAGGTCTATGTGGGTGCAGCAAAGCCCAGAGGGCTGTTGCCCAGTTTGTGCCAAACCATTCCCAAATTTTTTTTTCGACATATGTAGGGTTTAAGAAACCCTAGAATTGCTTCTAATTTAATTTGATACTTTGACTCACATATTCCACATAACAATTTAATTGTGTGATATATTGGAAGAAAAATATAAACATAGGGGGGTTCATGCATCATGGGGAATGTTTTCATGCTTCATGGTCGTTTCAAATATCTTACTTTATTGGGCAAATTACATTTTACCCCCTCATGTTTGGGGTCAATTTCAATTCCTTACAACATCTTTAAAACATTTCAATTTCATACATTTACTTATCATTTTATTTCAATTTCATACATCTGTTAGAAAATTTGTTAAGTTAACAGTTAAGTGATGATGTGGCAAATATGAGGTCCCCATTTGTGTTGACATGGCTGCCACGTTTTTGCCACGTGGCTAAACACTTAATAAATTTTTTTTTAAATATTTAAAATAATAATAATTAAAAATTAAAAAAAAAACAGAAAGCCAGCGTTTTCCCCACTGAGCACCTATCCCCTCTATTGCCTCCACGGCTCCACCCCTTCATCCCCTTCATCCGAGCACCCTCTTCTCTTATCCCCCATCACCCACCCAAGCCATCATTCTCCGATCCATTCCTCCCTCTTCACCTCCCTGACCCACCTTCTCCCTCTCCTCCACTTTCTTCACCTCCCCACCTTTCACTTCCCCTCCTTTCTTTTTCCCCATATCAACCCTTTCCTTCCCTCATCCAATTCGTTTTCTGCTCCACGATTTGCATCCTATCAAATCCGATGGTGATGGAAGTTCTTCATCCTTTCTGCCGCCGAAAAGGTGAAGAACGAAGGTGAGAAGGAAGAGATTGTTGCAGGCTATGGCGACCCTGCTAGACTGCAGCAGTGGGCTAGGACTGGTCCCAATGGGCGCCCCCAGCGGAACCCTCTTATCGACGACGTTGAGGCCGCCACGATCATAGGTGTCAAACGCGGCTCTGATGAAGAAGGCGATCAAGGTAGAGAGGGAGAGCATGATGAGGAAAGCTAGAAACCACCATTTCTATGCCGCGACCCACCCTGCGAAATGCTTGGCCATTTCTAAGGTTTGAAAGTTTCGTCACTGCGAGTCCCGGCGGCATAATTCTAGGGTTTGGGTTTTCGACTGCGACCAGTGGAGTTTGTACATTTGGCTCTTTGCGATTGAAGACAATTGTAAATAATGATAGTTTCAAAGTCTTTGTCGAAGCTCCAATAGAGCTCTCAAATTTGTGAAATTAATGGGAAAGTTTGAAGCTTTGGTCAAAATTCTTTTGTTCGATTGTGTTCTTTTACAGAGAATCAGAGTGCAGAGCTTGAGGTTGAGAGGTGCTGCTTCTCTTTGTGTGTGGGAGTGTTTGGAGGGTCGCGGGTTGGGGGTAGGGTGCGCAGGGAGGGTCGTGGGTGGGGGAGATGCGGGGGGCCGGAGGGGGGGTGGGGTGGGGGGGGATTATTATGGGTTTTTGGTTTTGAGGGGACAACGGGGATTGGGGGGGGGATGACGGGAAGGTTAACTTCAAGTTTGTTTTTTTTTATTTTTTTTATTTTATTAAATTAATATATTTAGAAGATTTAGGGTTTTTTTTTTAAATAAAAAAAATTGTTTTTTTTGCCACATGGCACACATTTGGCAGCCACATGGTGGCCACGTCAGCGCTTAACAGATCAATAGATGGAAAATGTAACGGATGTATCATTTTGAAATAAAATAGTACTTAAGGTATGAAAGTGAAATGTTTTGAAGATGTTGTAAGGAATTGAAATAGACCCCAAACCTGAGGTGTGAAAGTGTAATTTACCCTACTTTATTTTAAACGTACTTAATTGGCAGAAAACAACGAAAGCCTTTGAATTTGTAGAAGATCATTCTCGGAAAGCAGGAATTGCATCTCCAATATGTTGTATCACATTCAACACAAAAAAATTAAATTGAATCAATAGCATGTAGATCAATTCAATAAAATAATAAAATAATCATAAAAGGAATGATTAAAACGTAATACTCCCCTGATTGAAGAAAAAACTATCTTTAGCGCAATGTCAAGAGTGTACTGATACCGTGTTGTAGGCATAATTTACTGAATAATTATGGAGGCCATATATAGAGAAGGTGCGGCATAGAGAGAAGAAGAGAGAGATGTGTAATTGTGGGTGTGTTCTATTCCACCCCATTTTGCCTTTATTTATAGTAGTAGGATAGGTAAAAACCTTTCCCCTTAGGATAACAACATTTAATAGTTAATCTACTCCTAATAGGAATATAAGATACGTTCTCATATCTAATAGGATTTACACAATTACATTCATATTCCAATAAGACTTCAACACAAACAACCACTAAAACCAAAAAAAAAAAAACAACCACATAAAAAATTGCAAAACAAACTCACTACATACACACTAAAAATAAGCGATGGTTACACACTTATAGTAGTGAGTTTGTTTTGCAATTTATTTATGCGAACAGTTAAAATAAATTCTAGTTAAAAAAATAACAAAGAAACAACTAAAACCTCTGACTGTCATAAATGTAAATACGCGTTTTTACCAAATATGGAAACACGATGGTATTTGTACCCACATTGTCCTTTTTAATTTTAATTTCTTGCACAGCAAGAGAGGCCAAAAACCATAAGTTACAAACAGGTGGAAATCACATGCGGCCAAGAGCACCGCAGAAATTAATAAATTAATAATCCTCAAAAGGTAAAGCCAAAGCCAGAGAGAGGAGAGAGATAGAGAGAGTAGAAATAAGAGAGAGAGAGAGAGAGAGAGAGAGAGAGAGAGGAATAGCAATTGCAACAGCAGCAGCAGCAGCGAAAATTGGGGTATGGGTTTGCTTCTAGTGTTCTTCCCGGAGGACAACGGCGGCAGCACCACTGCCATTGTCGACAAAACCACCAAGCTCTTCTCTTCTTCTTCCACTTCCTCTCCGTCGTCCTCCACCCCTTCCTCTTCCTCCTCCTCTAAAACATGCACGGTTTTCAGAAGAACCAACTCCAACAACCTTATTCTCTCCAAAGCCCAATCCACAATTTCCATCTGTGCCCTTCTCGTCTTCCTCACCCTCCTCCTCTTCACCCTCTCCACCTTTGAGCCCTCCGCCGCCAAGCCCCGTCCCGTCGGCCGATCACCTTCCAGAAGGTTCCTCTCCCAAAATACCCAAATTCCCAAATTGCCCACAAATCCGAACTTACCCGTTCTCTCCTCCACCTGGTTATCCAAAATGTGGAAGCAAAAACAGAGCAGTCCAATACAGAAGTTAAGGTCCCAATTTGCCCTCCAGAAAATGGGCACTCTGTACCGCCGTGGCACCAGAGCCATGCCCGATCTCGTCGTCGCCCACGTCAACGATGACGTAACAGAACCCGAACTCCGGTTGTTTCTGAGGCTGCTGCACCGGTCCGGCCTCACGTCCAGAGCCGACGTGGTGTTCGTCTTCGCCTCCTCCGGTTTGAGATTCGGGTCCGTGATTCGGGAAGAGAACGCCTTGTTCTTTGAGCTCCTACGCCGTTACGGAGGACTGAACCGGACGGCTGCGCCGGGAAAAAAATCCGGTTCCGGTTTCGACGTGTCTCAGTTCGTGAAGGCCGGGCAGAAGGAAATTGAAGAGCCCCTGTGGGGGAGAAAGGGTGTCAACTCGGAAGGGGAGGGTGAGTTTACTCGGTTTAGTTACGGTTCGGTCGTGGGGTTCGAGGCGGGTGAGCTCGACCCGGAAAATTCGCTATCAGGGTTCGTGGACCACGTGGTGCCTATGAGCCTGCGGCGGTGGGCTTGTTACCCGATGCTTCTCGGCCGGGTTCGGAGAAACTTCAAGCATATTATGTTGGTGGACGCGAAAAACTCAGTCGTGGTAGCGGACCCACTCAGCCGAGTCCGGCACCGGAGTCCCGAGTCGGTTCTTTTATTCACAATGCCGCCGCCGCCGGCGGGTAAGCACGGCAAGAAAAACTCGGACTCAACTCAGTCTCACGGCGCAGTTAACTCCGTCGTTATCACCGGCGGAGCACGGGGAGTTCGGCGACTGTCCAACACCGTGTTGACGGAAATCGTTCGGGCCACCATGCAGCACAAGAAGAAGAGCACGGTGACGGAGTCGGGAGTTTTAAGTCAACTCGTTGCCAAGGCGTTCGTAACGAAGAGCATTAATTTGGTCACGTCGAGTGAGTCGGTGCCGGACCCAAGTTCTATCGGCGGAGCAGCCAGGCTGTCCGGCGGGCACACAATTATTCAACGTGGTAATAGTAATCATGAGGAGCTTAATTCTGTGATTATGAAGCAAATTTGTTTATTAGAAATAGATTCTTCTGTGTACAGGGATTGTTAGGAAAAACAATAAAATAAGTTTTAGAGGAAAAAGAATAGAAATGTTTATTAAGATGTGTCCAACAAATTCTTGTTCTTATTTATTTTTTTATTTTTGGTTTAATTTCTTCTTCCCTTTCCAGGACACCAAGTTTTGTTGTTACTTGTTTATAATATTGATCTAGCAATAAAATCACTTCTTGTGTATACTCTCTACATGATGTCAGTACCATATTCAGTATTGAAAAAACGTAAATTCATAATATTACGTGACGGTATAACTCTGTGACAGGTTTTTTTAGTAGAAAATTTCGATAGCTAGACTGTAGAACACAAATCAAGCAAGTAGAATGAAATAGTGAGTAGTGTCAACCGTCAAAGTGGGTTGACTAGGTCAAAATGAAATTAACAAAAATATATAGTCAACTAAGAAACTATTACCGTTGTGATATTCTTCTTCATTGGTAAGTAAGAGGTCTTAGTTCAATTCCCACCAAAAAAGAATTTAAACCACATTATTGCTAGTCTATTGTGAGATTTAACTCACTCCCCGTCTCCTTTTTGGTTTTGAGAGCGAATTAAGAAAAATTATAGGGTCAAGTCAACTAAGAAACCATTAATATTTTGGGTTCTGAATAAAATTATGAGTTAATGGTAGAGCATGATGGGGTTTGGGCAGCTAATGCTAAGGTCAATATATTTTTAGGTGAGTCTTTGGAGGTAAAATTGTAAATAAAAGAGCCAACTTTAAGTGCAAGATTGATGGGATTTAGGCCCTTAAGCAGCTAAGCTCCAGCAATTTCCTTGGTTGATTAGCAACCCTTTTTGTTTTTATAATGATTAGTGCCATTCCTCATTCCTCATGCTTTGCCTTGCCCACATGAATCAAATCCCTTACAATAGATCCGAGACTCCCAAATAGCAAGAGCAAAGGTCAAAGTTGTAAGTGGCCATCTATCATAGTGGTAGAGATAAGTGTTATCTTTACATCACAGCATGGATTCGAATCTCGTCGGTTCCTAATCTAACAAATATATCATTTGAAAAAAATAAAAAAATAAAAAACAAAAAAAGGCGAGGTCAAAGTTAAAGACTAACTTTAACTAAAAGCTGAGGACTTGCAAATAGGAGAGAGAGAACGCTGAATAAAAAGGTACGGGCAACCTTTATATTGGGTGACCATAATAAAGCGCAATAGAGCTTTTATGCTCTGTGTGCTGTTGGATTGTTCTATCCAAATTTTTTTAGGAATAGATTAGCCATAATTTAAACGAAGAATGATTTTGCTGGTTAGAGACAATCGTTCATGCACGAGTAAAACATTTATGTCGTTGATTCAATGCGAATTTCACATTGCATAAACAACTAAGAGCTATTTGATCGCTCAAATTGCATCAGAAGATAACATCCATCAAGTTCAAGTTGTTTAATATCAAAGAATCACGTAGCGTTTGATAGAGATATTTGGAGACGGTGAAGTGTCAATTTTGTGTGCATCTGTTCATGGGAGGAATGTGAGGGGGTGGGACTAGCTACCCTTGCTAGGGAGATGTAAGGGCATTGATGATGCGCCATGTGCTTGCGATCTTCCCATCCACGTTGATTTTAATTTTTCCCTGCTTTTCACTGCAAGCCACAAAAACGTGTAATTCTTTAAGTTTAAGCGCCTTTACTTTCACTTTACCAGCTTTTACCGTTATTGTGCTTCCAACCAAACAAGGCCTTATTTACTTCATCCTTAGCATCAAGTTAATTATAACAACACATGTTTACAAAATCAGTTAGCTAACAAAAGTAGTTAAATGAAATTGGGATTCTCAAGTGTTTTGTTTGTAACATGCCCATAGATTATCAACTGTTTTACCAAATTTTTCCTACAACATTAAGGTAGTGTTTGTTTTGCAATTTTGGCACTTGAGAATGACTAAATGAGTATATGAAGAGTTGTAACCGTTGACAATTGAACACTTGCGCGTGATTGACTAGGCTAGAAACAATTTACAGGTTTGTGAAACTGAAGCGCAATAAATGTTGATGAGCATGTAAGCAACTATTATTAGGATGATACAAATAGATGGTAAGTGTACCATTACTCGTGAGTTTTGGATTTTATATATATATATATATATATATATATATATATATATATATATATTGCCAGTAAGGGTTTTCCTACCATTTCTTGGGTTGAGTTTTTAATAATAATAATAACAATTACAACATTATAAATCTACAATAATTAGTCTAGTATAAAATTCTAATAATTGCAATATCTTTTGTATTTACGCTAATACAATTCCTAGTGAATGCAATAATTTGTTTCAATTTATTTTTTGCAGAGATAATATTTACAATATGATTCATAGTATGAACTGTTCTGATCATATAACACAAATCTCTGCGATTAAAACACTAAAAATTTTGAGTAAAAATTTTTACTTATATTTGAGTAATCAAGTATTGTTCGTAGTAAATTATGTAAAAAATTACTATTATCCAAAAAATAATAATATAATTATTATGCAGAGGTTGATGAAATTGAAAGGAAAGTGTATGGGTGAGTGTTGCTCCCTATGCTGATATCATTTTTTGTTCAGACTTCAATGGCTGACATATCAAATACTATTCTGGTGGGAAGAACCGAGGAAGGAGTGCATTTTTCAAGACACCTCAAGGAAAAGGACCCCTTGGCCGTATGTACATCAGTCATTGACTTGTGGCTGCTGAGCTGAAATCTAGTTCTGATCATGCCCAATCTTCATTTACACCTTCAAGCAAAAATATTAGTTACTAATGATATCAACTAATTACAGCTTTTGATTGCAATTGTGCATCAATTACTCACTTCTAAACGGATCGGGGGGGGGAGCTTCCTAACCCTCACAACTTCATAACTAGTCACAGTCAAGATAACAACTTTCATGCAACGACAATAGCACTGTGATAGTATTTAAAGTCGATTACTTTAAATTGTGGGAAAAATTAACGTATATAACAATGCGTGATTGACAGAAAATACTATCACATCAAGTTGTATAGTAAGTTATGGTAAAACCTTGACATGGTTGACAACTAGTCAAATAAACCATCTTTTAAGATGTAGGAACAAATAATTTTTTTAACAATACAGCTATCTAGACACATAAAACTAATAAAGTTGTCGACACATTGTTGGATGTTGGACTCTAATCCAACGGCTAATAGGTCAATATAGTTAATAAGGATTGATGTGGAATGTAAGTGTGATTAGGGTTTAGTTATAAGCTATAACTTGGACTCCAAGTAAGGTATATATAACCTGGTTATAATTGGAGAATAAGTGTGACATCCCACATCGCCCAGGAGAGTGATCCTTATATGTATATTCACATCCCTACCTAGCGCGAGGCCTTTTGGGAGCTCACTGGCTTCGGGTTCCATAGGAACTCCGAAGTTAAGCGAGAACGGGGCTAGAGCAATCCCATGATGGATGACCCACTAGGAAGTTGCTCGTGAGTTCCCAAAAACAAAACCGTGAGGGAATGGTAAGCCCAAAGCGGACAATATCGTGCTACGGTGGTGAAGTGGGCCAGGGAAGTGATCCGCCCCGGGCCGAGATGTGACAATAAGGGCTCTTGATATTATCCTATTTGGATTGAGATTTGGTAGATTATATCCTTGTACAATAAGGGATCATAGTGTATGATTATGGGAATGTACACTAGGGTTGTAGTAGTATATATACCAAGGGAAGGTCCCTGCATACACCACCAATACACGTACTTAGAGAACTCCCCATAAGTTCGAGTAATCCAGTGGTGGTGAGTGTGCAGAAGACCAACCTTCGAAGTTCAAGGTGTTCGAGGAAAGCTTGCTGCAACTGCAGTCCTTGTTGTGCTAGGAAGATGTCTTCACAAGGTTAGTTCATTGGTGTTTTACTTGCATGAACGTTTAAAACACACATTTTCTATACACGTGAATTGCACTACAATATATTTAGAGTGTATCAACAATTGTGTCTATTTTTGTTCGTCTAAATATGTAATTATCATCTTTTAATTGTGTAAGAAGCCAATTAATGTGAGGTAAAAATTAAAATATGTTTGAGAGTTTTTCTTCTGAAATGAGTATAACATGTTTAGAGCTACTTGTATACGTAGTACTACTTTTTACGACATTTTAAAGGAAAATGCGTCTTTCTTAACAATAAAAAAAGTAGAATCGAACTTGAAATCTCTTAAAAGAAAATTGCCAATCAATACAGTCCGAGGTAAGATACAAAATAGTTGGTAAGGAAAGCTCATTTGAGTTTAGTAAAGAGTGAACCTACATCAAGAGTGTTTCTTGCCGTAGGAAGAACAAGAAATAAAACAAAGCAATTAGGCAAAAACTCAATTGAAAAACATTACGTAATGTATAGTATAATATAATTAGGGACCCATTTCTACTACTCTTTTTACCCTGACGTTAAACTAATAGTTAAGCAGTTTAGTTTAGCAATTTTTGGCAAAACTTAACAATCATATCATTTAAGAAGTGAGTGTAACAGTGTAGCTTAAGATGTACTCTCCACTATATATTTAAAGTTCGAATCTCACACCCGGTAATTTAGATTCAAGTTTCTTGATTAAAAAAAAAATCACATTTTCTTAGGGAAGTGTTATTGACACTCCAAAAATCTCATTCTACACTCCTCACAAGTGTATTTTTCTTTATAAACATAGAAAGTTTGAAGTGCCAATAACAATTCCCTTATCTTACAATTTTTGTTAGAAAAATAAATATATTGCTCTCTTACGATTAACTGAGTAGCAGGAGCAACATAAGCAATCTTAATCTGAGGGGAGTAAAGAAATTTTTTAGAATTAAGATAGAATTTGAGTTTGGTCCTCATTCATTTGTTCGTCTTTTATTTAATCGACCGGGGAGTGATTCGATTCTGAGATTTTTTTCAATCACTTGGATATAAAATTCAAAGTCTTTTTCTAAACGAATCATGTCACCTATGTAAAAATATATTTGTGTTAGCATCTGTTGGACAATAGGATGCTGCATCGGTCATATGACAAAATATTATACAATTAATATATGAGAGCTTCCATTCTTAATATTATCAAGGCATTTTATGATAAAACTTAACATTTAGTAATATGTGATTAATTTGAACAATATCAGTGATATTAATGGTAGACCGTGCGTGGATCTCCAAATTTATCAGCATCTATTAATTTACACGAAATTTATTAAAGCATCATATAATGTGTCGGTCACCAAATTAAAGATAAAATTGATTCATAATTGTGAATGACATAAGCTTTAATCAAGACATTGGGATGTATTCGTGCTTATCACAACAAAAAGAAAAAGAAAAGGAAAACCCAAAAGAAAATAAAAGAAGTGAGAGATTTTGATTGGCCATTTGTATATACGGGGCATGATATGATTTGGTGAGGACTCAATTTTCATTCTCCAAAACATTAAACTTTGTTGTGCCTCGGATGCTCACCGACGACTAAGTGCTTGAGACATCCAGCCATGGTAAAAGTCAAATAAGCCACCGACACCAAACCAATTGTGCCAAATGTGTCTTCATCATCCGTCACATAATATGTGTAAACACAATTACCGGCCTTTTCTAATTTTTGTGGTGGAGAGATATTGTCCTTAGATGCTGCTGGTGAGTTGATGGACCCTGCTACCCAGAGGAAAATATATGCTTAATTTGATTCCACATACGATAAGGGCTCAATTCCATTTGAGCCAAACTTTGTTTGGTTTTGGAATGCAACTAGACCGGAGATAGTTTAATTCGGTTTTGGAATGGTAATATTTTTATAGTATAGTAGTATTTTTTGTTCACTTGTAAATAATAGGAGAAAGCACAGTTAGGGGAAGGGGAGCCGGCACCACCGAGGGTGAAAAGGCCACCACTGAGGGGGAAGAAGGCGCCACAAGGAACGGGAGAAAGACCGCCTTGAAGGACGGCTAGAAAGACTACTGTTGGAGCAAAATCAAGTGATGCATACGAGAGGGTCTAGAGAGAAGGTGGAGCGTCTCTCTGAGAAAGATTGATTTTATTAATGTGTATAAAGTAAAAAAAAAAGTGTATTTTTCAAATTTTTTTACGAAAATTAATTTTGAAATATAATAGGGCCCACTTTTTTAAAAAAATATATATATGTGAGAGAGGGTTGGGATGGAAAATTGCCTTATTGAAGAAGACAGGGATCTCACCCATATCGAGTGGACTGTGTAGAACCCTATTTGGGAATAAGGAATTGAGGAATCTTTCGAACCTTTTGTAGTAACACTAGCAAAAGGCTCCACTTCCATTTGTTGACATTGACTTGGAACACCGACAAGCTTCTATTGGTTTTGTTTTTTCAGTACTCCCATGTAACACATTTTCCTTCATACAGAATGTTGTAACCACATTCTTCTTCTTCTTCAACGCCATTGAGATATAGAAGAAGAGGTTCACGTGAAGATATAATTGTTCTCTGTTTATCTATTCTGTGATGAGGTGACTGTGACGCCATTGAGATATAGAAGAAGAGGTTTATGTTGTTCATGTGAAGATATAATTATTCTCTATTTATCTATTATGTGAGGAGGTGACTGTGACGATATAGTACTTATTCCACTAAAGACTTTCTCTTTATACATAAATCGTTGTGATACAATAGCAAAAAAATAAATAAATAAAAAACTAATGAAAGAAGGAAGAATGAATTTGATATGCCATGAGTAAGAATTAGCTATGATACACGCATGTATCTATGAGTTCATAAGTATGGTCTATGGTTGTTTTAATACAATCGATATTCCACTCTTCATTTTTTAAATATATACTATTTGGGTTAAGTCACAAAATAAATCATCATAATATATTATATCGAACTCATAGTTTACGAAATTTGAATTTAAATGACCATTAATACTTTTCGTGACACACCCCGACCGAGATCAGGGCGTGCTGGCCGTCACGCGGAGGTGACATAACCATGTGCACAGTGCGGAAGCTAATAAAACAATAATGGAAATAGTAATAAGAATAAATAAAAACTGGTTTACATGAGATGATAATAGGTGCAAACGTAAGTGTGACACAAGTTCAGAGCATAACGCCTAAAGCAGTCCAAACCAAAATGACGCAACCACAGTACACCCGAAGGTGGCCCTACGCTGGTGATCGTCTGTCAGAAATGCCGGGAAAGCCCTCTGGGAAACCACCAAACCTGCTAGACAACTAGAACCTGGAGGGGCGCAAAACAAAAGCGTGAGTGGGCAAAAACAAAGCTTTTCGAAAACCATTTAACAAATAAGTTCTAACCCCTCGTCGTAAAACCTGTATACTTCCCAGTAAATAAACATATGTACATATATATATATATATACACACACACACACCAATCATGCTCCAGGATATGCCATGCCAAACCTCACAATGAAATGCAAGTGCTCAGGTGAAAATCATATCAATATCATATAGTCTGGCAGCCGGAGTCACCTAACGTGACCTGTACGGCTAAATCTAGAGCTCAAATCTCAATTTCAATAACTAAACCTGCCCACGAGTCGGAACCACCTAAAGTGGTCTGTACGATAGGCCTAGGTGTAATACATATAAACGCTTTAGTGCTACGATCATGTGAAGGCTGGGCGAGTAATCGCGAGTCACCTACGAGTCGGAACCACCTAGAGTGGTCTGTACGACAGGACTGTGCACCTAACTTGGATCCAAGCTGAGCGTGTGGTGCGGGAGGTGAACATCACGTGAAGGACTGTGCCCTACTCTGGGCGGGAGCACTAACACCGGGGGTGCAGGTTATGAGCTCTCTAAGCATCTCAAATCGCCACTGAATGTAAACATGAATAACCCTTACTTAGCACTTACCTGTACGTCTGCAGCACCCAATATGCATATGTATATATATACCACTAATAATGCAACTAATGATGCACAAATAACGATAATATAATGCATGGCATATGGCAAATGACAATTCAAATCAATTTCTGGGAAAATATAAGTATATAGGTATATACGGAAAACCAAAAGCCCACTCACTGGTATGTGGAAGGGTCGTAGCCCCCCTGCCTCGAGTGACCATGCTCG
This sequence comes from Pyrus communis, assembly GCF_963583255.1. Lineage (NCBI taxonomy): Eukaryota > Viridiplantae > Streptophyta > Magnoliopsida > Rosales > Rosaceae > Pyrus > Pyrus communis. The sequence goes on from NC_084811.1 coordinate 20,551,828, forward strand.
TCCTCGGGATAGGTATCGCCTATATGCGAAACAACTACAAAAACGTTAATTTTAAAGCACATAACTAACCTTTTGAAATAACTTCTCATACAATGCTTAAATGGGGTGTATGAATACACCAACGTGATCTACTCAACCTCAGGAACATCCCCATATTTTTAAAATAATTTTTCACCGCCGCACGCGCAGGCACGTGCCTGGCACGCTAACGGCGTCAACTAACGCCGTAGGGAATATTCCGTCAGATTTAACAGATTCTGTCAACGGCGTCAGGAACATTCCGTCAGAATTGACGGAATATTCCGTCGTCTTCTCCGGCGCCGTCGCCGGCGCCGGAAAATCGGGAAAATTTCAAACTTCGATATCTTCTTCGTTTTTCACCCAAATTTCATAAAATTGGTACCAAAATGAAGCTTAGAACTAGAGGAACACAATCATACCACTTTCAAGGGCTAAAATTCACGAAATCTCACCTGTAAAATCAACCCAACTCCAGCCAACTTCGAAACTCGTGATCCCGACGTCCAAAACCTTCAAACGAACCACCCCGAGCCTCCTAGGGACCTCACCAAGCTATCTACAAGCTTGAAATTTCCTAAAACGTGAGAAATCACGTGTGCATGAACAGTACCCGAAATCGGACATCGTGGATTCGACGTGAAAACGAAGGTGTTCTTACCTGAAAAAGGTATGGTTGGACTCCTACAAGCCGCACGAGCTCAAATATGTGCTTGGATTCCACGATCTGTGAAGGTTTGATGGGTGTGTGGGTGTGTCCGTACGTTTCAAAGGTAATGGGAAGGGAATGGGGACTCGGGGCAGTGTGCAGGAAACAGGAGGAAAGGTTGTGGTGTGTGGGAAAATGTGTGTGGCCTACAACATGCCAACTAAACTAAAAAACAACCAATAAACGTAAAGAAATCGAACTAGGGGCAATTTTGTCTTTTCACACATACGTTGTAATATCTCTGGGACGGGCTATCACATTTCGCTAAACTCAAAAGTATAAAAAGAGGAATCAGAATTTAGCCGACTGGCGCACAAATACATGATGTGTGCTTGTGTGAGAGAGGGAAGGAAAAGGAATGAAAGAGAGTGGAGGAGGACCGGCATTAGAGTACGCCGAAAGCTTTGAAGCCGCCCTCTATTCAGTATTCCCTGTTGTCTGCATTAACGATTTTTTTATCTTATGACTTTGGTTTACGGTGACGTCTATCGGTGCCATTTTTAGTGTGACTAAAATAATCTCAAATTAGCTTACTCAATCTACCAAGGCACGCTATTGAATTCAATGATACAAATCGTTATTGCAATTCTTTCCAAAATCTCAAATGAAATCTGGGTTTGAATTTTTTTGAATTTTGAGAGCGTGCATACCTCATCGTTAAGTCATGAAAGAAATTTCAAATAATAATACAATCAATTGTAGGAATAGTCGCTAAATTAATATGTAAACTGTTGTAGTTCTATCGGATTAGGAATGTGATTGTGTAAATTCTAGTATATCTAGGAGTATCTTGTAGTTACCTATTAGGAGTTGATTACCTATTAAGAGATGTAATCCTAAAAGGGTATGGATTCTACCCATCCTACTACTATAAATAAAGGTATAACAGGGTGATACAATACACACCTCAGAATTAAATCTCTCTCTTTCTCTCTTGTTGCCACCGGCCCCTTCTCCCTCTCTGTCCTTATACAGTTCAGTCAAATAGGCGTACAACACGCTCTTACTAGAAGCTAAGGAACTGAAGGATCGTAGAAGGAGGCAATCTTCTACAAACTTAAGGACTTTCAATCGTTTTCTACCAATTAAGTTCTTCTAAAATAAATTAAGATATTTGCAAAAAACCTTGAAGCATGAAAGCCTTCCCTATGATACATGAACCCCTTATGTTTATATTTTCCTTCCAATTATATATATCGTATATATTTTGTCAATATATATAATTGTTCATGCATTACGCATATATGCTATGTGAAATTGTGAATCAAAGAATCGAAATTAATTTAAAAGCAATTAGGGTTTTTTAACCCTAGAATTTGAAAAGAAAAAAATTTTGGGATTTTTTTGCAGCATCACCGTGCTGGCCTGAAGCCCAGCCGTGTGGCGATAGACCTCGGGATGGCATCTCCTACACCTTGGACTTTGTGCAGCCCTATGGGCTTGTTGTTTCTCTCAAAACTCGACCAGGCCTCGGCCTGAGATGGCCACCACACGAGCTTGAAACCCTAGTCCAAACCCGACCCAACCCCCATGCCAGAATCATATTGGGCCTGTCCCCAACACGGGCTTGAAGCCCCGTCCTGTCTGCAGCAATCTTCCTAGCTTGCTAGACCAGTTCCTAGCCACGGCTCACAACACCACAGCCAACCCTGCAGGTTGGGCTTATCCCTACGACCCAAAACTGAAACCCAGCCTTGGCTGGGGTTTCCTCACACCACTTGCAAGCCAGCCTTTGGGCTGGGCTTACTCCCACGTTGGTCTCGGCCCAAAAATGCCAGCAGCTTTACTGCTGGGCTTTTTTTCCCCTGCCCATGGCCTGTTGCCACGCATTGGGCTGCTCCTAGTAGCCACCCGAGCCCAATAAACATTATAAGGCTTTGCCCTACTTACGACACCCATGCCTACGATGTTTAGGCTATGGTTTTTCGAACCCAATGCTATTTTTTGGCATTCTAAATAATTTTAACCCGACTGTTATAAGTATTTTTGCATCTACAATCGACCCTGAATGGTCTCAATCTATTGAATTAATTAAAGTGACCAGCAGTCCACTAATCTGACAATTAATCCAAAATTATTGGCCTGAAACTCACTTTTTTGGCAATTAACAATTCAATAAATTATTTAGTTTTTTTGAACCGTTGACTATCTTTCGTAGTCCCGAAGCACTCATACTTGGGTTCCTGAAGCAATCCACAAATCCACTACACTTTATTGTATATTGTATTCTGTGTTTTGCAAGTACCCCTATATGAACTAAACATTCATAACTAAATCGAACCTGTAGTTTTGAATTTAGTGCCTTTGAAACCCGAAGTTTTCATTCAAAACTTACCACATGAAACCTATAACTTTCATGCATAAATTAAACCAATACATGTATATAGAACCCAAATGTTTTACGATATATGTCTATGACTTTCCATATGACTAACCACATTTTGTTGTACCCTATGGGATGGCTACCACACAAGCCTGAAGTTGTAGTCCAAACCCGACCCAACCCGCATGCTAGAAGCATGTTGGGCTTGTCCCCGACACGGTGAATGAGGTTTGGTAGCGGTCGGCCTTAGGCGGACCAACATAGCTGCGTGCAATATTGCATGACCCCAAGCAGATACTGACAAATTGGTTCACATAACCAAAGTCCGAGCTATCGTTTGAAGGCGCTTTATGAAAGCTTCTGCCAGGCTGTTTTGGTTGTGAACATGGGGTACATGATGTTCAACTTCAATCCCATCAGACATGCAATAATCATCAAAGGTTTGTGACGTAAACTCTCCAACATTATCCAGTTGAATCAACTTGATCAGATAATCAGGATGGTGAGCCCTAAGCTTAATAATTTGTGCTAGGAGTTTCGCAAATGCAACATTGCAAAACCACTTTTGCCTATAGGGATGAATTATATTGAATGGTATAATTCTGTTAATATTCCAATTCTTCGACATATTCTTTGAATATACTCAGAATTATTTTCACCAAACACTATCGCCACCAAGTCCCACCATCTTCGACCAACACTCTGAACCTAGACTGATTCAACCTTTATCCAGAAAACAATCATGATCCTTAATATTTCTCACATCCAACATCGTAGAGTATATGGGTCGAGTGCCTGCAAGATCGGGTCCAAACACAATGATCCAAAAAAAAAAAAAAAAAAAAAATCTTCAATATTGTGCCTTAAATAGATAAGAGTAACATACATGAAACTCGTTTATATGTTACTTGGCGTTTCAATCCAATAACATACAAGAAAACTGTTTTTAGGTTATAACGATATATTTACCATAACATGTGAGAGATTTAGGTTCAACCACAAAATAAGTCAATCATAATAATTTGATATTAATCTCTGCATTTCTTGGAGTTAAGATCTCTTAGTTAAAAGTGAAAAAGAATATCATTAGAATTAAGTGAAAACACAAAAAAATTGGTAATGTGGATAAGTTCATTTCTATGTTTTTGGTTAATGAGGTATTTATGATAGAAGCTCAATATAATACATAAGAAGTACAAAGGAAAATCCACAAGACTATTAGTTAGTATATAATTTCATTTATTTTCTCCTAATGAGGAAAATAATAAGGGACAAGGATTGTATGCCCTCCTGTTTGTGTGATCACAGTTAAACCACGTCAACATTTTATATTACTATTCATTTTTATCATATTATCTTTATAAAAAAACAATATAAAATGCTGACTGGCTTAATAGTGACCACACAAAATAAGAAGGCACGAGAGAACATCAAAAATAGAAGGGCAAACAATCCTTGTCCAATAATAAGTGGACAAAGAAGACCCAACCAACCAAACAACAATAAATAAAGGCATTTGTCTTCCATAAAATGCATGCCTTTTTTTCTGGTGCCAAACAGTCTCTTGTGACTTTGGCTCACATCACAAAAGAATAAAAAAAAAAGAAGAAAGAGAAATAATTAAATAAATAAAAGATTCTTTGTGTTAATTATATACGTAGCACCATCAAGTTAATGGAGATTTGACTTACATGGCAGGCAGCGCATGAATGTGGCATCATATGTGAGAGAGAGAGAGAGAGAGGGCAAAGTGTCCAAGTCTAGGTTGAAGAAGGAAATGAGTTGTTTCCGAACCATTAAAATTTGATTTAACAATTAAAATTATTTTAATTTTTAAAGTGATTTTCTGTTTATAATCGTCAGATCAATTTTTAATGGGCTGAAGATTAGAAGAAAGGAATCCAAAGAGGATCCCTATCCGTAGAATAAGAAGCAGAGGTGGCCACGAATTTGGGGTATATATTCCCACGGGTGACTTGTGACTGTGAGCCAAATTGGGTGAATTTTTTCCACCACTCTTGCATGTGAAGTTGCAATGTAGTTCTTGTGAAACTTGTCGCTATAATCCACCTACCACTAAAAGAAAAGTTTGTATATATGAATCAAGTCAATTCATCAAAAACAGTTTGATTGTTCTTTTTATCTAAGTTCAAATCTGAAGAAGTTGAAGTTTCGCCGTAAAATTAACGATTGAAGTTTCGCCATAAAGTTAACTAACAATATGAAGAGTAACTTAACTACTTATAAGTATACGTAAGGTCGTTTCTTTCTCCGATGTGAGATTAATACTCTCAACACACATTCTCAAGTGTGATCAATTTAAGCCTAACACTTGAAAAAATAAATTGGGTGATGTAGAGCACGTGTGGGTCGTTGAGTTTCACATGCAAGGTTCCTTCTTTATATGATGCAAGGTTAATACTCGAAACAAAATTTATTTTTAAAAATTAAAGTAGTTTAAATGATCACTTGTATAAAGAAAATAAAATATTAAAAAACTTGTAATTTGTTTTAGTATGATAGTACAACTCTTTTTTTTTTTTTTTTTAAATAAATGTTGGAATAATTTATACAAAATTCATCAAAACTACGTGGAAAAATGATTTAAACTTTGGCGCATATTAAAAAGCATAATGAGTTTAATCAACTTGATCAAACTCATACATGTGTACAGTGACACAACTTTGAACTTGTTCATTTTAACGATTTTTTTATGACGTCATGCATGGGGCAAGGTTTTGTTCATGTAAAAAGTGGGTCTCCATGATCACAAAGTAAAAAAACGTAAAGCTTAGCAGACTAACCAAGAGTTGAGTTACATCGAAAAAAATATTACAAATTTTGAGATTGAAATTGCAATATTTTGTACTATACGATGCAATGCGAAATTTGGTGCATATCTTTTATCAGATACTTAGCATGTTGTGTAGTTAATCCATAATTAATTACATATGTAAATATACTTAAATATAATCAATCAATAATTTTGATTGACAAAGTCCAGACGTACCACATGTTGGATTTTGATGCGGTAGTGTGATGGCAGAACATTTCCTTGTCTTGTTGAAGAATGATTGCACGGAATTAATGACATGAATTAGACACGTTGATGTGATTAAAAGATTTTTAAACTGCAAATAATGCAAATTATGTTGAACGAAAACAAGGGAGGAGAAGGGAGATTAGTAGATTAGTATTAGCAAATAGCAAATCAAATGGACCACCAAACAATCAACCACAAAGCTCCAAAAAAGTTGCCATCATGCTACAGTATAAATTATGATGACTCAAACAGCTAATAATAATTATGTTAAAAGTTAAATATTATGGGTGCTTTTGGATAAGTGTTTGTTAATTTTGTGATTTTAGATGTGGGTTCCTGGATGCTGGGGTACACAATTATGGACGGCCCAAATTAAAGCTCAATTTTTAAGCCTAGCGATGATTGTGTTGTCTCAACGAAAAAATAAAATTATTCAGTACTGCGGTGTAGTAGTATTTTGTATTATTTGTATATAAAAGATTTTAAGTTCGAAGTTCTGGAATGACGAGTTTCTAAAGCTCTTAGGCACGTAGTAATTACAGGTTAGATATGTGCCTCTACAAAAGTGTATTCAATCGAAGTTAGTTATATTAAGATATTGTGAATCAGTTTTGAGGTCAACATGTGATCAAGAATTTATGAGCCTTTATTATGAAATTCTCAAAACTTAGCCACGTTTTTTTTCTCGTAAAATCATAATAGTCGAATTCGTAAATGAAGTATTTTTTTTTTTTAGTACATCGATATTTTTACACTAAGGAATGGAGAGTTCAGCTAAGCTACACAATTAGCAACCTAATTTGGTATCGAATTCGCCATCTACGAAATTTGAACCTAAGACCTCTCACTTCTAAGCAAAGAGGAATACTACCATACTGTAATATTGAGTGACTTTCGTAAATGAAATTAGATCTAGTAAAAATGCTCCATGTGCAAGAAATAGACAACGTGGCAATTTTTTTGATTTTTTTTTTTTGAACAAAAAATATAATCTACATTAAGGAGGAGGAGGTTGTAGATGGGGTTAGTCTCATAATAGGTTAGCAATAATGTGGTTCAAATTCATTTTTGGTGAGAATCAAATTTAAAATATCTCACTTACAAGTGAAGAAAAGAATACTAATAAACCGTAATACTAAATGACAACAACATGACAGTTATAGATGTATTTCTAACGTGAATTGGAAACGTAACGAATATAGCTCACTCAAGGCTTTTCAGGTCCAATTTTTCTGTAGCAAGTAATAGTGAAAAAGGGCAGGCCTTAGCCCTCTCCGGCTTTGATGTTTGTACTATTAAGCTTTTCCTATTAGGATTGGTTTTTTTTTTCTTTTTTTGGTTTTAGGTTTTTTTTTTTTTGTTTGTTTGGTTTTAAGTTTCGTTTTGAGGTTTTTTTTTTTTTTTTTTGGAAAAAAACGATATTATTTATACCAAGGGGAGGGGTAGGCTTAGCCTTATAGTGTGCTAGCAATAATTTGATTCAAATTCTCATTTGGCGAGAATCGAACCTATGACCTCTCACTTACAATTAAAAAAAAATATCATTAGACTGTAGGATTAAGTGACATGTTTCTCGTTGAAATTGATGTATTAACTTTTACTACAAGTAAAAGTAAGCAAACGTGTGTAATGTACGTTTTAATCTTTCCGTTAGTGTGCGAATACATGGGCTTCATCAGTCCTTCTAAGAGGCCTACAACTTCAACACAATGGTATTGGGCTTACTCGAAAGCCTAATTTCTCACCAAAAAAGCCCCTCAAACAAATCCGGGCTTTTGTTTGCCCAACCTTCCCAATCGGGCCCACTACAAGAATTGCTCAGAATCATCAGCAGCCCATTAGCAGAAGAATAGCCCACCCGCGTACTTATTTTGTTGGGTTCTTCTGTGGCCTCGGTCGGTTGATTTTTCTCACAGTCGCAGTGGCAGTCTCTCACCTTCCAAAGTTCGGCAGTTTTTTCTTTCAGCTTTGTTTTTCTTCCAGAGAGTGCCAAAGGTAATTATTCTTTAGAATCTCAGTTTCCAATTTTATTTTTCTTTAAACTAATTTCCAATTTCTTGTGTTTATAATCGCGGCACTGTGGCAATATTTCACATTTGGTTTATTTATTTATTTTTAGGTCTGTCATATAATATGTGTGTGTATATATAAGAGATTGGGTTTATATTAAATTTTAATTCAAGTTTCAAACTTTGACCAAGCAAAAGTAAGTGAAATTTAATCCTAGTTTTTTTGTTTTCGAAATTAATAATTTATAGAGAGGATGGTTATCAAATTAGGAATTCAGCAGTGTCAGCTGAAATTTAAATTTAAGAGGAAGCATATAGAATTATGACTAAAAATGTGGAGTCGATGCATCTCAGTTCTCATGGATGATAAAGCTGTAATATTATATGGTTTACAATGGGTAGTGCTATCCACACACCCATTTTTACCGCCCACACAGCCTTGTTAATTTTTGGGCCATTGATCCGATAGTCAGAAATTGAGAGGGGTGTGTGAAATGTAAAAATAAGTGGGTGGATAGCACCACCTTTTTACAATCTTGGAGTTGGAGCCCAGGTTTGAGTTCAAGAAATTGAGAAACTAAGGCCTGTTTGTAACTATTTCGTTTTTAGTTTTTATTTTTTATTTTTTTGTGCTAGAGATAGAAGGAAAGTTTGTGAGAAAAATGAGGAATGGAGAAGGATGATGGGAAGTGGTGAGAGGGAAGAGAGAGATTATACAAAAACAAAAACTTGAAAGTGAAACAACCTAAACTTGTTTGTTTTCAATTTTCGGTTTTTAGTTTTCGTTTTGCTTGTCATTGCGTATAAATTCCTTTCACATTTCTTCCGCCATTATTCTTTCACCTTTCTTCATTTCTCCTTTCTTCCACATATTTTTCCTCTATCTCTAAAAGCAAAATTGTTATCAAACGGGCCCTAATTCTTCGTCAAGGGGGTAGCTTGCATGCAGTTCTTAGCATGTAATGTAGTTTGAGAAGTGAGGTGGTTTTTGATGCATTAGGAAAGAATTTGGGAAGACTGTTTGCAGTCGATAGGAATAGGATCGTCTTCTTGTTCAACAAAGTTATAGAATTACACTGGACAATGTGAGTGCAATGGTTTTCGTTTATATACTTTACGTTTCCATCTAATAAGCCTGTAATGCTTTTCTATGCACTTGAGATTTTCTTCCTTCTGTCAGACCTCTTCAGTGGAAGCCCGAGTCCAAGGTAGGGAGAGAGTCCAGCATCGATGAAGGCTATAGTGGTGAGCGCTCCAGGTGGACCGGAGGTCCTCCAACTACAAGAAGTTGAAGACCCAGAGTTCAAAGACGATGAGGTCCTAATAAAAGTTGAGGCCACAGCACTGAACCGAGCTGATATCCTTCAGAGGAAGGGCCTGTACCCACCACCACCGGGTTCCAGCCCTTACCTGGGTCTTGAATGTTCTGGAACCGTAGTGGCCGTTGGGAAACACGTCTCACGCTGGCAGATCGGTGATAAGGTGTGTGCTCTTCTTACTGGAGGAGGGTATGCTGAGAAGGTGGCTGTTCCAGCTGGACAAGTACTTCCTGCCCCACCTGGTGTTTCTTTGAAGGATGCTGCTAGTTTTCCTGAAGTTTCGTGCACTGTTTGGTCAACTGTTTTTATGATGAGCCGGCTATCTGCTGGTGAAACATTTTTGGTTCATGGCGGATCAAGTGGAATTGGTACGTTTGCAATTCAGATAGCTAAATACCTGGGAGCAAAGGTGTTTATCACAGCTGGAAGTGAAGAAAAGTTAGTTTTTTGCAAGGATCTTGGAGCTGATGTGTGTATCAATTACAAGACAGAGGACTTTGTTGCGCGGGTGAAGGAAGAAACAGGTGGCAAAGGCGTGGATGTCATCCTGGATATCATTGGGGCAAACTATTTCCGTCGAAACCTTGACAGTTTAAGCTTTGATGGGAGACTTTTTGTGATCGCAACCATGGGTGGTGCTGTAACAGAGCTAGATCTTCGTGTTGTACTTTCAAAGCGCCTGACCATCCAAGCAGCAGGTTTGAGATACAGAAGTCCGGAAAACAAAGCAGCGATTGTTAGGGAGGTGGAGAGCAATGTGTGGCCTGCAATCGCGTCTGGCAAGGTGAAACCGGTGGTTTACAAGTATTTTCCGTTACATGAAGCGGCAGAGGCTCACCGGCTGATGGAAAGTAGCAAGCATATCGGAAAGATACTGCTTGTTCCGTGATGATATGAATGTTAATCGCTTTAACGGAATGGTTCGGAGCGTTCGGAGCTTGTGAGCAGCTCGGGTCCAGTATAATGCTTGGATATGCATATTTCGTGTGGCAAATGTTTAAGTTGTAGTACTTTCGTAAATACGATAAATAAATCCGAGGTTAACGGATTATTCGGTTTGTACAATCTGATGCATTAGAGATGAACCAAAAATTGCAAACCACAAACAATTTCCCATTCCTTTTACATAGGTCACAATTACAAAATACAAATGTATTACATATTACAAACCGAAAATTGAACCGAAAAAATCCAAAAATTTGAAATACATGTGGAAGCAAATAAAAGAATTTGACCTGCGTGCTGAGCTTTAACACTACCATCCGTGATAACTACAAGAGCCGGCAGCAGTTCAGAAAAAGAGAAAAAAGGAGAGAAGAAAATCACTCTTCAGGCAGTATCTCAATCAATACCGATACTAACCACGGAGCTATGTTCATCGAGAGCAAAATGCTCGACAGAAAACAAGGCACCACAGAAAAAACACTGATCAAAATGAATGAATTGCAAGTCAGGATGCAAATAAACACAGTAAAAGCACTCGTTCTATTGACTTCGGCCTCTAGAATAAATCAGCTTTCCTCTTCTGCATGTCTTGCTTCCACTTTGGCAGTTGATAGAAAGCATCTTTCGGCATCCCAAATATAGTCTGAAACTCCTCGTCAGAGAGATAGGTCTGAAAAACCAAGCCGACGATATGTCACTATGATTTCAAAGCAGATATTGATGAAAATGACAACATTCACACAAGACCAACCTCTCTTCTCTTAAAATCAATGCCAGTTACAGGATTGTCAGATTTAGCCCTCAGTTGGTCATAACTGAATGTACTGCGACTACTTTCACTCTCACTCTCGTCCTGCAGTGTCTTTTGTTTTGAATCATCCTCACTGCTTTCGAAAGCAGCTGCAGCTTCACCTGTTTCCTTGACTTCAGGAAGTTCCTGAGGATCCTCTGTTTCAAAAAAAATAAAATAAATAAACAGTTTCACTTTTTGCATCAAATCCTGAGGACCCAAATACATCAAATCCATTCGCTAACCATGCATATAATGGATAATCATAAGTATTTCTACTTTCTTACCAGAAGCACTAGTTTCTGAGGGAGGGCTTTGCACAGGAGAAGCATCTGGTGTTAACTTACTCTTTTCAGCTGTAAGAACATTTGAAAGTGCAGCAACTGCTGCAGCTCTTTGTGTTCCTTGACCTGATGCAGACGGCTTGGGAAGAGAAGGTTTGTTTCCAGGGGATGAATTAAATGCAGAAGATAAAGCAGCTAAAGCTTCTGCTCTTTGCCTTGGTCCTCCTTCACTCGATCCATCGGACTTATCCTGGCCCTGTGATTGCGTGGCAGTTGAATTATTGAATATAATGCCTCAGAAAAATCCGTTCAACACCGTCATGTATCAGACTAAATATTATTGATCATGGATCATTAAAAAAAATAAGTGAAAGGTTAAAAGGTGCTAAGAAACAACACTAAGTCAAAGACGGATAAAGATCAAATAAAAAAGCTCCATGTTACAGATTAATCTCAGATCTAGCATATCCTAAAGCAAAGAGGGATAAAGGTCGAATAAAAAAGCTCCATGTCACAGCTTAATATCAGGTTCAACTTGTCATAATGCAACATTCGAAAAACCTAAGGGATGTTTGTATGCACACCCACTTCCTTAGTTGATTATTCCACAAAAGAATGATAACATGAAAAGAGCATAGAGTGGGAAGGGAGGATGAGATGGGGAATGTACACTTTCTAATGCAACTTTCTGTAAATACTTAACTAGGATGAAGGTTCCTAATATTCATTCATGGAATGAATTAAAAGTTCTGCTTGTCTGCACACCGCATGTGAAGACATGACAACACGGCAATAGCATCTACTACAAGCACACGATGCTGGTACAAAAAATTTTATTTACCGCTTGGGATGACTTTCCGGAAGATGGATTGAATGCAGATGATAAAGCAGCTAAGGCTTCAGCTCTTTGCCTTGGTCCTCCTTGGTTCCCAGTGGACTTGTCCTGATCCAGCAACAGATATCCATTCTCCGTGAATTACAGAAGGATAATAAATGATAATGCTAAATTTTTTTACAAAATTTGATAGATTTCAACCCTTAACGTTGTTCAATCATTTCGAACTGTTATAAGAAGAACATTATTCCGGTAACTAACTTATAACGAGAATCTTAAGACATGATATGATCATGGTTCCCTTGTATATACTAGACAGAATGTATCATATAGCATTTCGCACACATGTATAAGAGGAGATTACGATGCAACGTGTTTGATAATATACATTGCTTACCTCCACAGCATGGCCAATTCCAAAGAGTATTGACACCTTCTTGAGGAATGAGTTTCCTTGAACCTACATTGAGTGTAGATATACTGTAAGAAAATTATATATGAAACCAAATATTGTAATGCATCCGTATAAAGTACTTTCAATTAAAACAGTTGATATCTACAGAGTTTTTTGACACTGTCATGCCACTTTGCTTCACACTTTACCTATCAAAATAATGTTTTCATCACAAAAGTTTTGGTCCGCCTCTAAAATTATTTAATGAAATGTCTGGAATCTCAAATGCACTAGCAAGTGTAGCAGAAACAAAGTCATATTTTAGAAGATTATCTCTGACATGGTTATTACACTGAAGAGGGAGAGAATGTAAGCACATCATCAATCAGTAATAATTTACCCAGAAAAATATTGTTGATCGACTCGTATGTTATTACCAAATTAGACTTCTAGGCTTTTGTTTTATTTGAGAAGATAGACCTCTATGCATATTTAATCCCTACTGGTATATGATATTCTATATGTAATGATCCCTAAACCAATTCTCTTCCCACCTAGGCAGTTTATCACTTACCTATTTGTTATGCCACTTCCCTATTTGTTATGCCATTTGCACAGCATTATCATTTACAGTATTCTGCACATATATTTATCGTCGCTTAATTTCATTCTAGTTCAAAAGACTAGTTATTTCAATTAATGGGTTAAAGATGAAATAGAAAAGTAAAAACCCCTCCAAAAATTCCAAATTACAGAAAATTGTTGCATTCAACTTAAATGTGTTTTGATTATTCCTTGCTTGACTACGAATTCCTTAAAATTTATCTAAATGAGAGAGAGAGAGAGAGAGAGAGAGAGAGTCTGTTGTTTTAGAACATACAGTGGCTTTTGAAAGATCCCATGAAAAGTATGTTGTAAAGAAGCGAGGTTCATTTCCTTCAGTAACTTTGTATAATGGTACATTAGGAGCCAACCCCTCCAGAGATGCCGCCAGCACTATGTATTTCTGCACAAATATGAATGGAAAATGTAACAAATGAAACATATGACAAAAATGCAAATATTTTAAGGTATACCTTGCCAATTTCAAAAGCATTTTGCTTTTCTTTCGAGTCTACACATTGACCAACCCAAACAAACACTTCGGCATGTGTGTCAAGTATAAGGATATCCTCTGTCAACAGATCATCCTGAGTGAAGTTGTAAATTTCCTCCACCTGCAGAATTAAAAATGAAGACAGGGATTAGAAGCACTAGCACCCACATAAAAATGGAAGCAAATACCGATTACACTCAAAAGGCCAGATAACTCACCTGAAACTTTCCTGGGGAATCAATGAACAATAAAAAAGACACAGTTAGAATGGAACTAGCTTTACAAATAAAATTTCCAACTTAGACATCATTTCATGTCATAAAATTCTACCTCTGTTGAACGAGAATGAGAACAGGTGGGGATCTCTGACAATCTCCTGAGAAACTTTATTGCTGGTGTAACTTTGTTTCCCTCCTAGAGCAAACCAGAAGGATGAGCTCTCAGTTCCCTCTTTAGCATGTTTTAGGGTAACTCCTGGCTGTATTAGCAAGGCATATAAGGCTCAAATAGATGAACATTATATCGGTGGCAATACTGAAAATCAAAAGCCTAAGATATAATAAATACTATTAAATTACATTAAGCACGAATACTGAACACCGTCCATCGATTGTACGTGCCCAATCAAGTTAACGTGTACAATCATCTTGTTCTTTTATCATCAAGTCGAAACAATGCCAGAGCCCAGTATACCATTGTTACTTGAAGCCTGACTGAAATACATTTACTAAGCATACTTGGTTTTATTGACTCTTCTGGATGGTGCATCTATGATAAGTTTGAAGGCAAATAAGTTACGTAAGAGGGCAGAGAGAATAGAAATCTTCAATACGAGTATACCTTCAAAAATTCTGCAAGTTTTGCTGCTAACTGTTGCTGTTCAACGGTGCATTGATTTCCATTCCAGGCAAACATTGAGGACCCAGATTGCAGAATGAAACACTCGGTAGAGTTCAATGATGTTGCCACCTAAACAAAGAAATCTGTTTTAATATAAAAGAAAAGACTATTTAAAAAGCCCAAAGAGTACAAAGATTATGTCCAGCAGTGAACAAGAAGTCTAACATCTAAACATAGCATAGAAAACATTCTCTCGAAAGTATGCAATTCTATTTGAATCTTCCTACTACATATATGAAGAAAACACAGATAACTCTATTTCATCTTCCCCTCGATAAATCGCATCCAACATTTCATATACCACATTATTCTCTATACCGGCCAACTACAGCATGCTAAAAAATCCGGTGTGAAAAGCATTCAGTGGTAATCTTAAAGATGCATACTACTAGGGAACAGATAAGTCTCCAATACGAGGAATTCAGGGGTAATCTTTGATTCCTTTTCTGTTTTTCTGGCTTTTAAAGTTTTACCATGTACGACGTCTGGGATTCACTACATTTTTTGGCATTGGGTCCTCCATGGTCATCGTACCCATCCAGCAAGGAAATTAGCTATAAGTAATATGGGAGACGGAGTGCTTATCGCTTTCTAAGGTCAGTCCCCCAAAATACGTGAGCATATATTGTCATGTAGGATACGTGATTACAACATATGAATTGGCTCCTACCGCATCAACTTGCACTGCTTTACTGTTATGAACATAAGTTCCAGATAACCGAAAGAGTGCCACACAATCTGTGGTATAAGTTTCATCCGTCAGACCTTTCTCCTCAACCGATTTCTTATAACCAGAGCTCAAGCCACCCTGAAGAGGAAATCAATCAAATTAAAATGATAACAATAAACCCTCAAATGAAACTAATATGGAGAGGTCTTTGCACCAGACTAAAGTCACCAAACTGAACAATACCTTCAGGACCACCATAGGCTGAAAAAGTGCTACTAACTGTGGTGACTCTTTACCTTGAAATATGTGACCCTGCAAAAGGCCCCTATTATATATAGGTCCGTAAGACACATTCTTCAACATTGACTAAAGATAATATGATACCTGCACTGGTCTTCCCTTCAGCGAGTTGGACATTGTGCTGGCCAAATGAGAAGCAGTTTTCTGGTCCTCCTAAAATGGGTTATATAATGGAAATTCTTTAGCAGTCCTCTTACAATTGCAACAAGGTTTTCTAAAATGGTGCAGAAACAAAATGTAGAAGGATGCTTTCACGAAATATTAGACAAGCTATCACCAAAAAGGTAAAAAAATAAATGAAAAATCATTAGAATGAAGATAAGAACATGACTCTTTCTTCTGATATCCTATGTTAGTCAATCACTAGGTTTAATAATAGCTTGAACAAAGAGGAGAACAAACAAAGACCCAGACCAAACAACATGTTTAGTGCACCGAAAACCCTTCCAGATAATGCAAACCACGCTTAGACAATAAGCTGTAAACTTCGTTTTTTTATTTATTTACTCAAAAAATCAAGAAGTGGACATGAAGTACACTGAAACAAGAAGACCAGGAATAACCACCGAAAATGTCCGATACTACCAACCTATTGTTCCTACTTCAGGTCAAAGCAAACTTAACGAGTACAATAATCATCCAAGTATCCAACTATAGCTCAAAGAAAGGAATATCTCCAGATTCTGCAGCTACTGGAGCCCACAAAGAAGCCAAAAACCGCACCCTCTCCACAACAAAATCAAGCGTTCCTCCTATCTTCAAGAAATGACATTCAACTCTAACCAAAACACCGAAAGACATCAAAGACACAACATTTTTTTCCGCAACCCTCACCCACCCCCAACCCCAATTGAAAGCACAATGTATGTAAGTAAGAGGTTGAAGTGCAGGTCCCCTTCTTTATAGTTTATATACAAGAATTCTGACAGAAAGTAAAGTGATTCTTTCAATTATTTGAATCCTAACCCGGAACAAAGTGAATTACCTCAATACTATCCTTTCCAAACCAACAGCACAAAAAGTAATCTTCTTTTCTATCACCAGAGTGGTAAGTATAGAGAATGATATAGCAATCTCCACTGTAAAATTTACCAATATCCTCCTTAGGTAAAGGAGTCTTGGCACCACCATTGATACACCATACCTGAAAAAAAGAAAACAGAATACCCAATATTCCAAAAGATATCAACAAGGAAGCCTAATTAATTAAGTCATTACTAGAAGCATGATTAACATATATCATTATCAACTAGACCTCCATCTTTCCACCTCCTTCTAGCAAAGGTGGGACCTCCTCATTTACGGGAGCACCTTTTGCAACACCCTTTAAACCAACACCTTGTTGCTTCAGCAAAGCTAGCAGACCGTGAAGATACAATATTAGATAAAGCCAATCAGAAAGTATTACAGTACACTTTACAACTCAGGAGTTGATAATTACCTGCTACTTTTCCTCTTCCCTCCTCAGTTCCAGAAGTTGCTGATCCTGAAGGCCAAGAATCGAAGTTGGACTTGAATGAATGTGTTTCATAACCTTGAATAACCCGGGTTATTCGTGTTGACTTTGGTCTATTCTGAGTAGCAAGAAACTCCTGGTGACAAAATTCAGAGTTACATTTATGTAAGTCACTCATAAATCTATCTGCTTGCCAGCATGGATAAAAAAGTGCAGGTCACTACCTCAGCTGCTTGGCTAGCAGATTTTCTGTCCTCCACTTGTGTCACCCGGCCAACCCAAACAAACACCTCTGAACCGCAGTCCAGTAAGTAGCATTTGTTGTTTTCAAGCAAGGATTTGGATAGTTCACCTTCTACAGTCTTCACTTCACCCTCGGTTATGCTTCAAAAACCAGTAAGTTTAAGTTAGAACCTTATGAGGATTATACCAGAGATTAACAATAAGTAGATATTTTGTTTCCGGCACACAGACAGACACTGACACAGAATCAAGTGTCTGGAGCATGTGCTTACTAGGCCACCTAATACATGCAGATGCACACACATGAAAAGCATACGACCATGCGTGTGTGTGTGTGTGGAGGGAGGGAGCAAGAGAGAGAGAGAGAGAGAGAGTTCACTATTTACTAAAAATCAAGAGTTTTAGACAAAGACAATAACAGAATATGAGAATACCTGTACAGTATAGCAGGAGTAGCTTCTGGAACCACATCATCTTCAGTGATTACCTTCTTTCCAATTGGAGCAAATCCACCCATTAGGACCCAAAACTCACCAGAATCGGACTCTGTATCTAGCTTCCCATCATCTGCCATAATGCACACCATTTTTGACAAATGAAATAAGTAATGAGCGAGAATGGGCAACACAGATAGCAAACATGTAAGGTAGCAATTCTGGTTGGATAATGCGGGTATTTTGAGTACCAGAGAAAATGGAAACATGATAAAAGTTCTGTGGGCTTGTAACTAACATACATTGTCACACCATATATGCACTTACCAACTATTGCAACATCACAGGTTCCATGATGATACTTTTCCTTCAAAAACTGGATTACTTCCAAAGCCTTCGCCCTCTCCTGGATATTAGAATTTGCTCCGTTGAACTGAAAGATCTTGTTTTCAGTGTCCAGGATGAACACATCATCGTGATTCAGAGAGGAACGCGCAAAAGGAACCTACAAAATCAGAATACAGGGTGCAATTCCCTTTAAACTCTATCAGAATCACATTTAGGAAACTTAATTGAAATCTAACTCTCCAGACCAAAAGAAAAAGAAAAACTCTAAACCCTCGCGTCAGAAGAACAGGATACCTGCTTCATTCTGACAACTCGTTTTCCTTTGCAGATATACAACCGAGTTTCAAATTCATCTTCCTCAACCTTTTTAAATCCAGAAGCAACACCCCCCTCCAATGGTATAATACAAGGTTTGAAGTATGACAAAAATTTGTCAGATTCATGGCCTTGAATTTCACGATGTTGCACTGCACGTCCTCCAAGAACTGCATCTAGCTCAACAGTCTTAATAGCTGCTGTCCCAGCTTCATCCTACAATAAAAAGTCACTACATAAACCATTTTTCTCTTACTTCTACATATAACATCAGAGGAAATTCAAGGCAAGTTCAAACTTTGAACATACACACCTGACTTGTATCTTTCCCGATCCAGAAGTGTATGTCATAGAGATAAGCGCCCCCTTTGTTTTGTGTTGTCTACAAACAGTCAGAGAAGTGCATGAGTTATATGAAAGAAAAAAGCCTCCTTGAAGGTAAGCCTTTTTATTCCAAAGTATGATATGTCCAACAGAATCCCTGACTTCCCCTTTATTAAGGTGGAACATGCAAAGAAAGGGAAAGGCATAAAAAAAGATTTGATAGAGAGCCATGGTAATAGTGTGCACCATTTTGAGTGCTAAATTTATTAATCAGTGCAAACCTCCACCATTTTTTTATTAAACCTTTTAAACCTGAACGTAACAGCTGATAGAGGGCGAACATCAAAAAGTTATTCAAGAAGAATGACATCAACTTATGGATCACCCAAAAAAGAAAAATTGAACTTTTGCATTTCTCGGAAGAAAATTACTGACAAATTTCGTTTTTTTTAAGCAATCTTGTGAGGACAAAAGCATAAATAGTAAAGGCTTCGAAAAGAAAAAAAGAGAGTAAATAAATAGACAAACCTGCAAGACAATATAAGAATCCCCCATATAGAATTTTCCATGTTCAGATTTTGGCAAAGGAACTGGTTGGAAGTCCTCAATTCGCCAAATTTCAGTCCCTCTATAACATGTTAAGCTTCACGACCTCAAATGTGGAAACACAACATGATTAACATATTTAAAAGATAACCAGAAAGACTTGTATATTCCCAAAATTGACACAAAGTATAACGTACTTTACATTTTTGTCTATAACAACAAAACCTTCACTCAACTCTTTAGGTTCGGCCACATGAACCCTAGCCTCTATTCCAACTATCCTGGGCCGTAATTTTGTTTTAAGTCGCTTTTACTTCATTTTTTTTATTTTTTTTATTTCAGTGGATGCAAGATAGTAAGATTGTTCCTGTCCTTTGTTTAGTTTTTAAAAGTAATATTTTGCAGACTCCATTTTTATTGAGTCACCATCTCTGGTAAAAGGATACAATCTTTGACCTGCTCCCTGAAAAGCCGGATCCAAAGCTTTTGTAGAGCTAGACATTGCCTGAAATCCCTTAAGAATGCTTCTTTCAGTAAGGCAGAATTACTTTGAATGCTGCGTCCCTATAAATTCCACAAGATTTCACTGCAAGGAAAATAAAAAACAAAGACAAATCAACAAATGGAGATTTGTTACCAAGCCAAAATGAATACTACATCATTTTCAAAAACACTATAGAGATAACTTATGTCAAAAGTAATAGATCTGCTTCAACAATTCTTATGTACAAATGTCAGTGTTGATACTCAACATAGAAATTCAATAGAGATGCTACAGTAAATCTTAGCACTACGACAATATGAGTTGTTAGAATAAGATCTCTTCTCGTGATGTTTAAATTGTGAGCACTTACATCTGGGATCACTATATATCTCCATAAAGCTACACTAACCGGTTATTGATTTTCGTATACAACGAACTTCAAATCAAACAGGTAAAAGTGCTTGCCAAATAAGACATAACACCAACATGTGTAAGTTAACTCATGCATGAGAATGAAGGTCAAGCGCTGATGCACTGTATTTACATTTTAGTTGTCTAACTTGGTTGGTATGTCTCAGTCCATTTACGTCAGGTTCTAGCTTATGTGTTGGCCATTGAACCTTGGATCTGATTCTCAACTTACCCCACTTGATATATTCAGCTAGGAAACACAAATCATTTTGGCAAAACATTTATAAACTCTCTTCACTGGACTGATTCTCAAGTGAGATATTCCAAAAGGCATTTCCCAGACTACATTAGTTTCACGGACTCCCCTTCCCTGGACTAATTTCTTGACTGAGATACATCCAGAGGTAGTTCATGATAAAATTAGTAGGTATCTAACTCTCATAAGTGCATCATTGATTCCACCTCTTGCTTTTCATATAGCTAGAATTTGGTCCATATATGGTTCCAGAGAACTTAGAAAACCTCTTCTCAGTTTATGATCCTCCTCTTCAAGCTTCGTCCTAGTAGGCTTTCTTTAGGTAAGCCTCCATTCATAGCGATACAAAGACCTAAATTCCACCCTGCTGGCTACCCAGACCACATCTTTAGAAGCTTATCACCTTTTTTCTCCTTCTTTACATGTGAGCATGCAGATGTCAATAGAAAATATGCAGCAAAAGGGAAATATACTTCAGCCAATTAACAAACTGTCCTAAGATTTTTCATCTTTAATACTACTCGCTGGTGTTACAGTGGAGCCGCTTCTGTACCTAAAACTAGTCCCTGACACTACTAGTTTATAAATTTCTACATAGATGTTGCTTAGATTATCTTTGTACAGTTATATAAACTAGTGGTGATATATGGTCCTTCCCTTGAAGTTCACACTTAGATCATCGTGACTTAACTTAATCATAGATGAGTGATCAATCCGTAAGAATATACTTATGGCAAAAAATTTCTGGAAAACAAGTTTGGCCTCAAAGCTGATCCTATTGGTCTAATATAACTTTATGTTCACATATATTATATATTGGGTAATACTAAATTTTATATCTTTACTACTGTCCATTCAACTTGGATCACAAGCTATTTAAACCACTGGCTTCAAGTACGCATTAAGGCTGAAGAATCATCATCGGTAACTTCTCAGCCAAGAACAGTCATCCAACTCATCTTATTTTTTACTTCAGTAACAAATATTTGATACTTCCAAACAGGCTGTATAGAATCCATCCATGAAACATCTGCTAGGTGTGTAGGACTGCAGACTCAAACACTGCAATTAATTACTGAACCCACTTAATGCGAATAATCCTCCAGCACAGCTTTCCTCTGGACCATAACATTCCTGAATCCAACTGAAAAGAAGCAAACTGAGAATATCTTGGCAAATTTAAACGTCCCTTCCAGTATTCAAACAAGTGAAAAACTACCCAAGAACTGAAATATGACTTGTGATCAACATGACCACAGAAAAGGCAATAGGACTGGATACTTGATTACTATCAAATCCAAAGTTATAAGACTTACCGGGAACATGCCTGATTATTCAACAGCAAAATGTAGTGAGATTAGAGTGCACTCGCACACACGCGCACGGACACGCAACGGTTTTACCAAATGAAAGAACCCAGATAATATTTCATCAAAAGGCATTCATAACAGAACCCAGATAATATTAAGATCTTCTAATCATCTGTTCAATCACTCACTCAATCATTTCAACTCAGCCGATTCGAGCTTTAGATAAACTCAAATCAAGATAAGGTTATGAAAAGAAAAGGTCAGATCAAACAATATCAACAAGCATAGAAGATCAAACAACTACCAAGCAATAAGGAGGCAAAACCAACATACCCCATCAGATCAAGTATTCAACTTTATCCAAAAACACAAACAAAAATAAAAACAACCAGAGCCTATTAAATTTGATACAAACCCATAAAAACCCAGATAACTAAAAACGAGAATTGCAAACAAAATAACGATCAGAGCAAAAATGGAATAGCTCTGAAAACAAAGAGATCCAGATAACATACAGAAAAATGGGTATTGATGGAGCTGAAAAGAGTATGAGATCGATCAGAGAGAGAATTGACGTACCAGAAATAGGATCTCTGTGTGTAATTGTAATGATGGAGGGTGGTGGGGGTGAGAGATAATACAGACAGAGAGAGAGAGATGGGAAAAAGGGTTATGGGAGGGACGAGCTGCAAGAGCTGGCAATAAAGAGAGAAAGAAGAAGATAGTTGGAAAGAAAAGTGAATTATTGCTGCGGGTGTGCGCTTCTCTCTCTAACTTTTTCGTGAAGCCCTTGAGATTTGTAATTTCAGATAGATAGAGAGAGAAAAAGAGAGAAAGCAGAGTTTCACAGAGAGAGAGAGAGAGAGAGAGAGTTAATGGAAATATATATGAATTTTGGTGATGAAATGGTGAGAGGAGGAAGAAGAGAGCAACAGAAATGAAACGACGCAAAACGGAAGCGGAATGATAGAGAGGTTAGAGAGAGAAAGTATAGAGAGAGAGAGAGAGTTTATGGTTTTGACAGGCAGGTCGTTAATTAAGGCAAAGATCCGGTGACGGTGGCACCGGCCATGTTGGCTATCCTCTTTGCTTATTTCGAATTTCTGATTATTTGGCTTACTTTCCAATTTGGACCTTTTTTTCTCTTTCTTTTTTTTTTTTTTTTATTATAATATTTTAATCCTTTTTTTTTTAATTCTTTTTGCCTTGGATTTATAGCATTACACCTTTTTCCCAACCTTTCCTTTTCTACGTAGAAATTTTGTCTACTTTTTCACATGTTGAATGGAAAATTCTATGGTTTTTACTGATTTCTTTGTACCAAAGCAAAATGCAGGGAAAAATAAAATCCCAAATATATATATATATATTGTTGAAGGAAAATTCAGAGAGTTAAGCTAGGGGCAGGCGACATGAGAGAGAATAGAGAGCTCATTTGTTGTGAATTCCAAACGCTTCTTTGTGACCTTATTCCTTTACTTATACTAATTAGGGGGCTATACTTGCCTCACAAGTAATACAAGTCATAAAGGAAATAAATCTCCTAAATCTTATTAGAATATATTTCTAGATTTACACAATCACATTCCTAAACAATATTAACTACAACATTCCCCCTTGAGTGTGTAAAACTTAAGAATTAGCCACATCAAGTCTTCACCAATGATTTTTTGGAGTCTTCAATCGGCATAGGTAGTTACACATGCAAATCTAAATTAAGGTTTCATACAAGGAAACATAAGCTCACAAAAATCTGACAATGGTAAAACCAAATGCAAGACATAACTCAAAGTCTCGGAGGAAAGGTGAGAAATGCAAAGTCGATGTTTAATCAAGCAGCGATTAATGTTCACATCAAGGTATGACCAACCTAAAATAGGTGCCTCGTCAAAACCTTGCTAGGTTAGCAAAATTCATGAACTAAAGGAAACATAGTACATTAAGGTTAACTTGGTATCTATTAGATACTCCCTCTCAGATCGATAAAACTCTTTAACTATACTACAAGTAGTGTAAATCAAACAATTTAGGCATTCTAATTCCTCGAATAAGCTACAAAAAAGTATACTTCAACAATAACTTGGTGAAGAGATCACTGAGGTTATTTTGGGAATGAATTCGGTGATTTCAATATTCTGATGCTTTTGATGTTGAAGAGAGAAGAAGAACTACGACGCAATGTGCTTGGTATGATCTCCTTTAATGTATCCTTTTCGAATCTGGTTTATACATGCAGAATTATCTTCAAAGATCATTGTTGGTACGTCAATGATAGACGACAATTCATGTGTGCTTCAAATATGCTCGACAACGGCTCTCAACCACGTACACTTATGAGCAACCTCATAAAGAATGAGCATCTTAACATGGTTTGAACCCATAGCAACTAGGGTTTGCTTTGTAGACCTCTAAGATATTGCGGTCCACCAACGGTAAAGACATAACTCATTTGGGATCATGTTCAATGCAAGTCGGGTAAGTACCCAGTATTAGCATAACAAAAAAGGCAAGGATCAACTTAAGGACCGAGAGGGGCGATGGCCACGCATGAAGATGAATAGGGATAAAACAAGCCCAAATCCATTTTACCTTTAAGTAACATATAATGTCCGTAACACATTTCAGTGTTTGTGTATAGGCGCATGTTTGTATCTTGCTAAAAGATTCACAACGAAATAGATGTACGATTTTTTATTGGTATACCAGAATATCGTCAGAACAAGGTTTGATCTCAAGACCAAGCCAATATCAAATTTTCCCAAGATCCTTCATCTCAAATTCCAATTTGAGGTATGCTATAATTTCTTAAGCTCCTTAGGAGTCCCAATGAGATTTTTGTCATCGACATAGACTACAACAATCATGAATCCAGAACTAAACTTCTTAATGGACATGCAAGGGTCCTGACTAGTCAAATACTTGCTTAGACAATTATATAACATCCGTCTAAATTGCTTCAATATGTAGCGAATGCCTCAATCGAATAGAGAGGGGTTCCTTGGTTTAGAACTATTTGACCAATGAATGTAAGCCCATTAGGAAACTTTCACGTAGATTTTTCGTATCAAGATCCTCATATACACACATTAATTGCATGTCAAGTCTTTCGAAAACTACTAAACTTGCAAGCCTATGCCTGACAATTCCTGATACTACCCGATAACCCCCCGATTCATTATCGGGTAACTCAATAAGCACATGTTAAGATAACGGGTTGGTTCGAGTATACACATGGGTAACACGATACATGATAAGCAAAATATTAATTTTATAACCCTAAAAAATACTATAATTATATATATATATATATATATATATATATATTAATTTAACAATTTTATAACCCTAAAAACTATAATAATTATATATATATATATTAAATTTAATTTAAAAATTTGGTGACCATTCGATCGGCTAAGATTTAATTTCAGCTATCCATTGTGGATTAGGTTGGACTTTATCCTTCTCTTCTTTCTTATTCACTCTGATCTCTCCAGTCCAGACTTACTCCCGCGCTGTCTCCTTAATCCACATCTCTCTCACATCCTCCTCCATTCACTTCCTTCAACTCGACTCCGGCAACCACAAGAAAACCACACACAGGCAAGCACACGCTAAAGGTATGAATTTTGTATTTTTGGGTATTCTGTGTTTTTTTTTTCAAAAACTAGTGATTTAGGGTTTACGTTAAAATTAAAACTAATGGCTAGGGATTCTCTGGGTTTAGGGTTTCTTGGGTTTTTTGATTTTGGAGATTTTGGAGTTTTTGGGTTGGGGCATGTTTGCAAACATTCAAAAAACCCAATGATTGAGCAAGCGTGCTTCGCGTTGGCTTTGCAAGCTTGAAAATCACAAAAGGACGAGGCATAAATAGAATCAAGTATTGGAATTTGAAAGTATAGATGTAGTTATGTAAATTAACTTTATTATGTCATGCCATTTAGTTGTATTATAAGCCGTAAGGTGAGATTCATTACTTAATGTCATATATATATATATATATATATATATATATATATATATATATTGAGGATATGTTATCAGGGGACTGGGGAGGTTAGAATTCAGTTAGCCTGTGAGGTAGGCAACGATAGAGTAGTGACGCCCCACCTATTTTTGTTTTGCTATAGTAGATGCAATGTCTTAATTATTTGTCCCAAGTATTGGCAATTAGCAGGCAGGTCCTTTTTTTATTTTTTATTTTTTATTGTGAACGTTGCGAGTTCATTTGTATCTATGTTTCATTTGGGGTCTATTTACTTGAAGTTAATAAGTGGGGTCTATATTTGTTTTCCAGATTTGGAGATGTGGAACAAGCAAAGCAAATAAGCAAGGCTGGAACCTGCAAGTGCAAGGTATTTTTAATTGGATTGTGAATTTGAAAGTAAATTTGAATTGGATTGTGATTTGTGGATATATGAATTTGAAATGGATATAGATAGGTGAAATTGAATTGGATATGCAAAATTGAAATTGAAATATGTATGTGAATTTGAATGGATATGGATATGTGAATTTGAAATGGATATGGTATGAAATTGGTATGAGCAAGATTTTACAGTTTTTTTTTCTTTCTTGAAGCAATGGATGTTGTAGATCAAGATTTTATGAACCTTAATGATGAAGGGTTAGTGGAAGTTACAATAGGAATACAACCTGATCATGGAAGTGAAAATATAGACGATACAAATATAAGTCCAACAAAGAAAAAGGCTAGAGTGATCAAATTTGGTAAGCGAACACTCAGGTCTCCTGTTTAGAAAACTTTCAACAAATTGACTACTATTTTTTAAGATGGTAAAAGTCGTGCTCAATGTAAAGATTGTAAGAAATTAGTAATAGATGATAGTCATCATGGGACAAGTAATATGAATAGACATTTGATAACATCCCCTGGACCGACAGATGGATTATTGTTAGTGTCTGAATTTTGTTCCCATAACTTTGATCATGTGGTATTCCATGGCTTATTGGTAGAGGTCATCATCAAGCATAATCTTCCTTTTAGTTTTTCTGAATATGGGGGTATTAGGGCTTTGTTTACATATATATATATATATATATATATATATATATATATGAGAGACTTTGGATGCGATCCCTAACTATGAATATTCTTTGATTGAAACCTTGTTGATTTTCAATTTTTGATCCAAGTCCCTGAAATTAATGTGATAATTTATTTATATGTACGTTACTATATTTTTTAAATTAAAAATTGAAATTTATAGTTGTTTATATTAATGAGATTTTAAATAAAAAACATAATTTATGGGATTAAAAATATTAAAATATAAATATACTATTGTGTGTGTGTGTGTCTATATATATAAACATTGGTACATTCATCAAAATTAATAACAAAATTATTGTATCAAAACATGGGTACATTCTTCAAAATCACAAAAAAAAAATAAAGAATAAAAAAAAGATATTAGGCTTAATAAAATTAGTAAATTTCTTCGATTAAACTTAACATGGATAGATTCTCAAATCAAAGAAAAAAGAATGTACCCATATAAGTTTAAAAATGGATTAAAAAAATTGAATAGATTATATATATATATATAAGGGTACATTTTACATATAACAAATTGGTATATTTAAGAATGAGTACATTTTAAGATTAAAATTTTGAAAAAAAATTACATGAATGGTAAATATAATTAGCATGGTACATTTTGCAAAATGGGTACAAATAAATAAAAAAATATGGGTACAAATACAAATAAAACTTCAAAAAGAAATTAATATATGGGTACAAATTAAAACTGAAAAGAAAATTGGTACAAATTAAAACAAGGTTGCAAATTAAAATTGGGTACAAACTAAAACTAAAAATATATGATAAAAATTTTAACCATAAATATAAATATACTAATTGTAACATTTTTAGCATTAAATGAATATATTTTGAAATAAAAAATATTTAATTGTTGAAATAATTAATAATGCTATTAATATCAAGGACCTTGATCAAAAAATGAAAATGAATAAGGTTTTAATCAAAGGAGTAGCAAAAGGAAGGATGTGAACCTAATTTCTCCTATATATATATCTCCTAATATTAAGTTATCGTGTAGAAATACAATTAAAGCACGTGTGTTGAGGATGTTCAAAAATGAAAAACAAAGGCTTCATAACTTGTTAGGCTCAGTTGAAGGTAGAATTTGTTTGACATCAGACTATTGGACCTCGCAATGCACTAATGGGTATCTTGCTCTTACTGCTCACTTTGTAGACAAAGATTGAAAATTGCATAAAAGAATTATAAGTTTTTGTCACGTGCCTCCTCCGCATATTGGTATTGTATTATCTGAAAAAATTAATGCATTGGTGACTGAGTGGGGGATTGAGAAGAAGTTATTTTCTATTACTTTGGATAATGTTTCTTCAAATATTTCTTTTGTTAGCATTTTGAACAATCAATTGAATCTTAGAAGTCTTCTCGTAATGAATGGTGACTTCTTTCATGTGTGTTGTTGTGCTTATGTTTTGAATTTGATAGTCCAAGATGGACTTAAATAAATTGATTCTTCGGTGATAAAGATTTGTGAATGCATCAAATATATAAAGGGCTTTGAGCTAGGAAACTAAAGTTTTATGAATGTGTTAGACATTAGGGATATTGGATAGTAAGAGAGGTTTGAGACAAGATGTCCCTACTAGATGGAACTCAATCTATATTATGCTAGATAGTGCAATTTTCTATCAATATGCTTTGATTCATTTAGGGTTGAGTGATTCCAATTTTATTAGTTGTCATTCTTCTGAACAGTGGGATAAAATAATGAAGATTTCCAAGTTTTTGGGGTACTTTTACGAGGTTACGTACTTATTCTCTAGGACAAGGTACCCCACATCAAATTTGTTCTTCCCTAAGGTGTTCATAATCGAACTTCAAATTAAGGCAGCCATGGATGACTCTAAAAGTTTCATGAATAAGATGAGGACTTACATGTACATGAAGTTTGAGAAGTATTGGTCAGAGAACAGTTTGATTTTGGCAATTGCAATCATCTTAGACCCTCGTTATAAATTGCATTTTGTGGATTGGGCTTACACAAAGCTTCCTGGTGTGAATTCGGTCAAATTTACAAAGGTTAATGACAAATTGAATGTTCTTTTTGGTGTGTACTTGGAAAAACTTTTGCATCTTGAAAATTCAAATACTCCAGTGAATTCAGTGCCTATTCATCAAACAGAATCTGGAGATGTTCTCTCTGAGGTAACCTAAGTTTGTTATTATTTACTTTATATATTTGTAGTAGTAGTACTATAAAAAGTGTTGATATTATATTTGAAATTGACATGATGCATGATTCTTATTACATTTTCATTTTTATTTTTTATGATGTAGGATTTTGATAATAATTACGATGGTTCAAGTTCGATTGAAAAAAATGAATTGCAAAAATATTTGGAGGATAAAAGAATAGATAGAAAAGTAGACATAGATATTCTTTCTTGGTGGCAAATGGAGCGTTTTCATTATTCGATACTTTCTCAGTTAGCATGAAATGTGTTCACAATTCCAATTTCAACTGTTGCATCAGAATCTGCATTTAGTATTGGGGTAGAGTACTAGATTAGTATCATAGTTCATTGTTACCATAAACAGTTCAAACTTTGTTGTGCGCACAAGATTGGCTATTTGGAAAATGAGGTAATATATTTTTATATGGTATAGTACTATTGTTTTATTTCTTTTCATAATTATTTTGGTAAACTTCTCATAATTTGAATGGTTTTTAATGTTTGGTTTTTCTACACTTAGTTTATATGGAAGAGAGTTCTGACGTGGAAAAACTTACTGAACACATCATCAACATAAATCTTGAAGGTAATAGATTAAGCCAAAGTTCCAACACAATTTCCTCACGATGATCGATGAAAATTGAGGATTTTGTAAAAGGAATAACATGCAAGCTTTGAGTTCCATTGGCAAGGTTTAAACTTTTGAGAAAGGCTTCACAACCTTGAAAACAAAAACTCTTTCATTTTGCATATCCTTGCACATTATGGGAGAATTACGGGAGAATACGTCTCCTCGTAGTCAATTTCAGGGCGTTGAGAGAAGTCTTGCGCCCCAAGGCATTCCTTGTATCGCACTACTTCATTCTTCGCATTACCCTTCCTTATGAAAATCACTTATAACCAACCGGTTTCATGTTTGGAGGTGTGGATTGTAAAACACCAAACACCTTTCTCTTTGCTAAATAATCAAATTCAACATAGATTATTTCTTTCCATTCTAGCCAATCTGTTCTACGCTGACATTCGTGTATGGAACGTGGTTTGATATCGTTGCTTTGCATAATTTCAATAGCTACAATATACGCAAATGCATAGTCAATGATCATTTTATTATTAGTACAAAGTGCATCTAAATAAGCATAATTGACCAAAATATCTTAATTCTTGAGAGGGGGTTATGTCTCTTCCCGAACCGTAGTCTATAATAACCATATGCGTTGGAGTAAAAGAGATAACGATTCAACTAGGATTGGGCTATGCCATATTACTTCAAACCCACTGGTCTACCTCACTTCTAAGTTGGGGCAGTTGATTAGCTAGCTGTAAATGTGTTAGCACGATCATTACATGTGATCAAAAAATCTATTGATGTTGCACCCATGAAGTATGGAAAATGCCAAACATTGGGAACTATCCGGGGAAGAGTTAGGAACATGAATAAGGAGAAGTGAAAACCACTTAAATAGAGGAATCAATTATATTTCGCCATTTGTTCTCCATAACAATTAGGGATAAAAAGCATTCCACTACATAGTATATCGATTAATTTATCACTAAGAAAGGTTGCAATAATATATATAAAAGATAATTCGGGCCAACCCTGTGGTGTAAAGGTGGTTGGAGCACGTTGTTCTAGAACATTGCCTTGACGCCATGTTAGCACTTCAATCCTTACTGACACGTTTACAAGTGGTATATGTGACCTCGTCACTCTTGCTAGAACAAAAAAAACATCTGGCATGCTTTAAGTTTAAGCTCTGAAGATCTAGAATACGTTGCACTTTAATGTCACACTGCGGAGTACAGGAATCAAGTTGAGGCATAATGGCTACCAACCATGCTAATCTGCTATGTTTATCATGAAATTTGACGTTCTTTTCTCCTTTTAACTGCAAATAATTGTCTCATTAAAGTAACTATCCACAAATCTAGCAGTAAGCCTATCAAAGGCTCTAAGTACCAAATAATCAAAGGTGAATCATAACTGACATATTGACAACCTCCTTTGCGGACTTATTTTGGTATGTTATGACGGTGGTATTGACACATAAATGGCACACCCAAACACATGTAAGTGTGAACTTAAGGCTCATATCCAATAACCAACTAGAGTGATAAGGAAGGTTAGGTGGTGATGAGGCAGGCGGACAAGCATTGCTGCATGTAAATATGCATGCCCCATGTAGAAATCAGAGGCTTGGTTGGCATGACTAATGTCCTAACGATTAATTGAAGGAAGTTTAGGAACGCTTCTGCAAGACCATTTTGGATGTGAACATGAGGAACATGATATTCAAATCCAACACCCTAAGATATGCAATAGTTGTCAAAAGTCTTTTACGTAGACTCTCCGGCATTATCCATTTGAATTGACTTAATGGGAGGTGAACCCTCATCTTAATAATTTGCTCCAGGAGTTTTGCAAAAGCAACATTGTGTGTGGACATAGAAAAACATGTGACCAACATATCGATGCATCAATCAACACAAAACTTAGAAACCGGAAACAAAAATTTTCACAAGCTTAGACAAAAAAGACATCGTTAAATTTCAGCCAATATTGGCCTTATGTCAAAATCTAATCCTCCATAGGTGCACTAGCCTCATGGAAATAAGAAATCACCAACATTGTAACTTTAGGATTCTCAACTTGGGCGAAATTTGTCTCTCGAGCGAAATTGGCCTTCTAGCTTGCCTTTTAGTGTGGTATTCCTTCACAACATGCATTAAGGCCTTGAAAACTTTGAACTGTTGTTTACTAAAGCCACAACAGTAGCACATATCAATGTTTGGGAAGAAAAAAAAAAGGAACTCTCTTAACTCGCTTGATAGTCAACTCCTTTACTTTACCATTATTCTTAAGGTCTTGAGCCTTAGGAGACAAAGAGTCACGCTTAGAATTGCATTTCACACTCTTTGCTTGGCCTTCAAGTTTGTCTCCCCTATTTGCAGATTTGGGTGAAGCACCTTTATCGCATCCTTTATGCCTATTTCAGCATTTTGGTCCTTGATGCACACTTGCATTTGCTTCATGCAAAGGAGCAGCGTTTGAGCTAGTTGGGTGGGACTGATGGTTTTCCATCAGAAGTTGGTTATTTTCAACTATTAGCAAGACATATGTCAAATTTGAAAACTTTTGAAAGTTTTGTGCCTAATATTGTTATTGTAAAACAATATTTTCGGCAAGAAATGTAGAGAAGGTGTTTTGCACAAGATTGCTATGAAAGAGATTCAATGGAATCTTGAGCTCCCAACCACCCAACACCTCTGGTACGATGTCTCAACAAAAATTGGAGATGGCATCTAGCCTCGACATGAGGAAGAAGACGAACAAAATGTCATCGTTTAGTTTGGGCTAAGCTCAAGCACGCAACGCAACTCGAAGTCGTGGCTCACATGGGTTAGGGTTTTTTAATTCCTTTTTTTTTTTTTCCACACATATATACAATTTAAGCAATCAAATTTCAAATCACAATA
Source organism: Pyrus communis (assembly GCF_963583255.1). NCBI lineage: Eukaryota > Viridiplantae > Streptophyta > Magnoliopsida > Rosales > Rosaceae > Pyrus > Pyrus communis. The sequence goes on from NC_084811.1 coordinate 20,584,324, forward strand.
ATCCATCACAAACATATCAAGATATATAATTCAAAACTGGAGTTCATGCTTTATGTGATGATTAACATGCATAAAGGCTTAAAAAACTTTAGAAAAGATTAAGTATAAAAGATGCTTGGATTGCGATTGCTACAATAATGTTCTTGACTCGATACTTCCTTCAAAGATACACTTCGTGCTGATAATGTGTTGAACGAAAATTCAGAGAGTAAAGGTAGAAGATGGATGACAACAGAGAGAAACAATAGAGAGCTTGGTGGTTATGCATTGCACACACTTCCTTGTGGCTTTATGCCTTTATTTATACTAATTAGGTAGGTTTACTTGCCTCACAAGTAATAGAAGTCCTAAAGGAAATAGATCTCCTAAATCGTATTGGAATCTACTTCTAGATTTACGCAATCGCATTCATAAACAATATTAGCTACACCATGTCTACATTTTTATTGAGTAATTATAGTTTTATAAAAATTTCGTAATGTTACTTAGACACACAAGATTGACATTTACTAATACATATAGGTCTAGCATATAATGGTATATGAAAGAATATGTTAGCAAGTGTATCATGGTTTGTGTCTGAATATAATTATTGTCTTTTATTGTGTTCTAGTAAATTCCTTTTTAAACTCAATTTAGTTTTTATCTAAAAAAACTTGCTCGATTTAGGATATCGTTGTATCGTTAAATGGTTTGGTTTGAAGAGTCACCTGACTAGATTGTTATTTCTTGATAGAGATTAGCAAAACTTTGTAATGATAAATTGGTGGGAGGCTATTTTTCCTTCTACATTAAAAAAAGTAAAACTAAAAAAACTTATTTTAGTCATGGATTGGATGTGGAAATTTTTTTATGAGCCATTATGATCATTTGTGTTGTGTGGGTATAATTTAATTCAATCACGTATATTGCATATTCAAAAGAGTTCCACAAAAGTCAATACAAGATTTTGCTTAGAAGCTAGAGTTTTTTGAACTACCATTCTTTTTGTACCGATTCTTTATCTACATATACGCAAAGTTTTTACCTAACATGACAATGATAAGATTTCTACACTAGAAAATACGTGTTAACTTTAAGCATAGTTCACGTTTTATTTTCTTTAGTTATTTTTCCAAATAATATACCATAAAAAAAATAGATTGTATTAATACAATACATTCAATCACGTCAACTACGTATTATAATATTATCATACATGAATTAGTACGAACACATGGTGGTGTGACCATCATACTAAAAAGTTCTCCTAAACGTAAGATCATTTATCTTTTAGTCAACATCATCACACATTGCTGCAATTTCTTGTTCTTGAATTAACAATATAAGATATTTGTCGATTTGCTTTCCGAACTTGTAAGGTAGTGTCATTTTCATCTTTGAATTTTTATTTTAGCCAATTACTCCCATCCACTTGTATTACTAGCCAAATTCTCCCATACCGTTGTGTTTTTTAATTTTTCATCAAATATTCCGTCCATCTTTATCACATTGTTGTCTACGTGTGAAACTTTTGAGAGTAAGTCATTTTCTTTCTTTCTTGTTCCTCCTCCGCTTGTTGGTCTGTAGAACTGCAATCCAACTCTAAAAGCCCAATTGGCCTCTCTTAAAATATGAATGAATTTTCAATTCCCTAAATACAAATTCACAAATTCATCAAGTAATATAACACTTCGGCTTGATATTTGATAGCATAAATCAAGTGGTGGCGCCTTTTTCCAAAGAAAACTATATAGTCCATTGTGGCTTTCCTGCTTTTCATATTTTTAATTTTCATTTGGCTGATCATTGAATGCAAAGACAAATACGGAACAAAAACTGAAGGCAAGAGGATTTTGGCAACAACATAAATAGAAACCATGATCATGCCTTTTGTTGATCAAAATTTAAGTTGAACTCTTGTTGATAGTGAGTTCGATATCAATTATTATAACTAGCCTATTTGATGGTCTAGATCAATACTATGCTCTTTTGTATAAATATATCGTTTTACGAGAGAGAGAGAGAGAGAGAGAGAGAGAGAGAGAGAGAGAGAGAGAGAGAGAGAGAGAGAGAGAGAGAGAGAGAGAGAGAGAGAGAGAGAGAGAGAGAGAGAGCGATCTAGAACCATGAAATTTTTCTTAGCCGGAGTAAGATAAATCGAAATATGAGCACCTCCACATGGGCTAGTCATCTCTGATTAGGTTGGGTTACATAAACGGACCAACATTGCCATCACACCATGGACTCTAGAATGGAGGTTCCTATAATTTAAGGATTGGCTTAAGTAATCACACTCATACAAGGAAATGATATCTTATGCTATATATCGTTTAGGATTCTACCAGCTTTATACATATTCATTATCATAAAATGATTCTCTCTCAACTAGTATAAATACACATAACTAGGGTTCATCAAAAGTATTATAATATTTTGCACACTCGCTCTCTAGCCCAATGCTTAAGTTGTAAGATCTTTTACTGACTTAATCGTTGAAAATACTTTGGCCGGTGCAACACCGGTACCTAGAAATTCTTAGTTGTTTGTCTCTTTTATAGATAGTCCTTCTTGCACTCATCCATCCACGGTGGTGGTGGTGAAATTTAATTCCGACAAAAGAGAGTAGGTGAAGACTCCAATGATATTTTGGTATTTAGTGAATTTAACCCTATTTAAAAGAAATTGGTAGGGTTTAATGTAGGACTAATAAAGAGACTAAACAAAGTTTGTTCATAATCTTCTAAATCCAAATTCCACACAATGTGTGTGATATGTGTCATCCAAAGTGTTAATTGACATGACTTTGCTTAGGTGCTACATTTTCATACCAAAAGCTAATTTATCTGTTCATGCAACAGGTTTTGGTTTATTAAAGGGGTGGGTCCACTCAACAATTTCAAAGGAGGCTCGTGCTATAGTTGCGGTACTAGGACTTTGAGAATGTTCAAAGAGTTCTTTTTAATTATTGAAGAATTCCAAGTTACATTTCTTTGGATAGGTTAGTACACAATTTAGAATGAGGAACATTTTCGGATTCTTTTTATGAGGATTCTAGAGATCCTTCAATCATATATGTTTATCGTACAATGTGCAGCCAGTTTTCGTCAAGTAATGTTTATATTTAATTTTAAATAAAAAGATTTACAATAATTTATGATCGCACGATATATGATGAATAGATGCGATTAGAGGATTCCGAAAGCCTCACAAAGAGGATCCGAAGAGGATCCTCATTCCATAATTTAGAGCCTATTTGAAAGGTTTATGCTGTAAATGTTTTTCAGTTCAGATATACATATATATATATATATATATATATATTTTTTTTTTTCCGGAAGCCCTTTTAATAGAAGCATGCTAATAAAAAAACCAAGTTCTTTTTTAGAGAACATTGAGAATCCACTTAGTATGGGCTTGAGATTGCTCGAATTTAATAAAAAAAAAAGGCAGCTATGTAAAAACATAGAGTGAAAAATATGTTTGGTAAACACAAAAATAAGTTTTTTTCTTTTTGCAAAATTTAGGTCAGAATAAGTGTTTTTGTTGTAGCACAGCAAAAGAAAACAACCCCACGTATATAAAACATCGAAAAAATAATTAAGATTAAACAACAAAAAAAAGTAAATTGTCACACGCATTAGTGTGTGGCAATAGACTAACATATCATAAAACGGGACCTAAGACCTTAGTATTATTTGACTTTCAATGCTAAAAAAATATATCTTTCATCTATATGGTGATTCTTTTGTGGCTTTTAGCTAAAATAGTCTTTAAGATTGATATAACTTTTCACTTTGATCCCTAGTGTGGATGCAAATTTCTTCCTCCTTGATCTTGGACAAAATTGCACCTACAAAACAAATATCACCTTTGGTAAAGTTCTCTGAAAAAGAACGTATGGTGGTGGTGCCACTCCCCTTATTGTCACATTTAGCCATTGTACTTCTCTTTTACGTTTTATCAAAGAATTTTTGCAAATAAAAAATTCTAATAATAAAAACATACGAAAAATCTACAAATGGACAAGAAAAATAGAAAAACCTTGGATGCGAGAGTCTTCTACGAGTGTGGGACTCAACTCTCAATGAAAGCAACAATTTGTGGATGTAAATTTCTTCCTCCTTGATCTTGGAACCTCTGATGCCAACGTTAGAATTTTGAGAGAAAAATGTTTAGGGAATTTTTGAGTGTTTAGCAAGAGTCAAGACCTAGGTTTTTAGAGAAAATAGGGTATTATATATAGGGCATGGGAGGAGAAGGTGGCCAGCCCTTTGTGGTGTTTTTGAGTGTATTTTGTAGTTAATTGGTAGTTTAATTAGCCATTAATAGATTAATTAGGTAATAAATCTATTAATTAGCTAATTAACATAATTTAAAAGGAATGTTTTGGGGTTTACCTTGTGGAGAAGATGGATGAAATAGGTTTTGAATTATTACCTGTTTTGGGCATTTTTGACTTGGTTGAGGGTTGATTGCCCGCTGCTCGCGCGTAGGCATCCTGGTATGCCTCGAGGATAATTTTGTCCTTTTAACCCAAAGATCCACGTGTCGCCTTGTGATTATTTTTGGCTTCACACCTGATATTTACAATTGATGGAAGTGGTCATTGAGATTGTTCATGTCAATCATTTTGGTCATTCCGTGAAAAATCTCCATTAAATTGAGAATATTTTTCAATCAACCCCTCTGGTGGTTTCTTCAATTATATTGAAGATTTTTCGCATAAGGACCAAAATGGTTGATCGTGGATAATATAATGGACTATTTTTATTGATTTTAAATCTTAGACCAAAGTGAGAAATTGTGTCAATCTCAAGGACTATTTTAGGCTTTTAGCCCAAAATCCGTCTTTTATCACTGCGACAATTCTACACCAAAGAAAGTAAACAGAAAAGGAGAAAGAAGAGAACAAGAATGATTTCGAGAACATTGTCGTTGATTTCAAAGTCAAAGTAGGCTCCGGCAGCAGAGAATTTTTCTTTGAGTTTTGCTCTATACGGCTAGGTTTTTTCAACCCTAGCTTTGGTTTGGTTTTCAAATAATTTTTAAACAAACCATTTCAGAAATTTTAATATTCTTTTTTAGGGGTTAAAGTTCTACAATGTGCATTAATAGTGATAACTTACGAAAATTGGTCACTTGACTTAATATTTGGGGCTGCTGTAATACAATCAAAACTCTATTTTAAAGAGTCAAATATAAAAAAATAAAAAATAAAAAAATCGCCAACAAACTGTATAAAAGAGTCTGTATTATAGAAAAATGAACAATCACTCCTGAAATTTACAGAGCAAGTGTTCATCAGCTAAATATTGGAAAAATAATAAAATTCTTGATGGACCATTGAGCAAAAAGAAAAGGAAGAGATAAAATATTGTTTTAGAAAATGAGTGGGTTGAGTTTGAATCGTTAATAATAAAATATTCAAAGTTTGTCAAAATAGAGAGTTGTTGGAGATAAAAAAAATTAAACTGAGTAACTAAAATAGTTTTTCACACTGTTCACTTGCTAGTTTAACAAAAATTTAGAGTTTCTCTTGAAAATGCTCTTAACAAGCTAGACTAGAGAATGCTAGTCTAGAGTATGAGAAAAGTGAAGTCGCTCTAACTAAAATCCTTTTTAACCCTTCTATATTTGGTACGAACTCTCCAACATTTTGGGTTGTTGTGCCAAAACTTAGAAGAAGAAAAAAAAATCATTTTCAACCCGAACTACAATTTTTTTTTTTCGTCAAATCAACCCGAATTAAAAGCAAAGTAACCAAATAAGCGAAATTTGAAAATACACAGAATAAATTAGCCGAAATGCTTACCCCATTTTGTCTTTTAAGTGTCTTTTTAATGTTGATTCAACAGAATACACGATATTAGCTTAACCGAAACACAATAACTAAAAGACCAAATGAATTATATAGCATTTAAGCCAATGGGGGTAGGAGGGAAGAAAAAGAAAGTGAAACTTGTATATAAATTTTTATAACAAGCTACAATGAAACACAATTTAATATCAATCTCATCACAAATATATCGTGATTATATCTCTACAAGTTGGAAACAAATTTGAAACGAAAAGCCGCTAAACCAACTAATCGGAAGAACATCAGAAAAAGCAGTTCTTTTACACAATAGTGCGAGAGCTTTTAACTGGGAGTGCACAAAGGTGAACATATCACGTGCCATGTGGTGCCTATATGCACATTTGGATCAGTCTTCCTTGAATCATTGGTCCACATCCATTTCTTCCTCCACGTGGGAGGTCTCAATGTAGAAATTTACAAACTGCATAGAATTAGAAGGTTGTGTTCACAACACATTGCCACTATAACAAAGTTTATGGACCATCCCCCACAAAAAGGACGCAAAAAACAATTTGTTATTTAGTACTACGGTCTAGCCAATGACGAATTTGAACCACATTACTACTAGCCTATTGTAAGACTAAGTCTACCCCTCCATTTAGTGTAGATATTATCGTTTGTTCAAAAAATTATATATATATATATATCAATCAATAGTAACTTAGAACCGCGGTCTAGTGATATTAAAGTGGTATTTTTCTTTATTTAAAACTGAGAGATTTTAGCCAAAGGTGAATTTGAATCACATTATTGCTAGCTCATTATCAGGCTAAGGTTACCCCCTCCTCCTCAGGGTAGATAATATCATTTGTTTAAAAAAAAAAATGTGAGATACAAATCTCGTCATTACGACTAGGTCATTTTTATTATTTAAAAATGCAATTTACTTTGCAAGTAGTAGATTTTTGAGTTTTTCATGTGCATAAGATTTTTCTTTTTACTCATTGCGTCTCGGATATAATTTTTTTTTTTTTCTATATACGAAACGCTATAGGAAGAGTCTAAGCCCCAAGACTATCCAATTATCGTTTATATTATAATGATAGAAAAATACAATATACTTTGACTAATTTACTAAAATATTAAGTATTTCTTCATATTTTCCATTTTGTAAGTTACAATGCCATGACAGTTGTACACATGATGATAGAGCAAATGAAGAGGATATTGTTCCGAGGTATTACATCATGACGGTCTGGTCGGTGCACTGGACACTACATTAAAAAGTTGAATACGACCTCTAATGTATTTATATTGTAAATCTTCATTTGTATGAGAAGCAGATGTTCTACACTAATATAATTTATAATTTCTAGTAAAATAAAATTCAAAATTGAGTACAAAAGAGCGAACCGACAGCCTTGACCATTTTATGGAATTGTTTGAAGAAGTAGAGTATATTTCCTTTGAGGCTACGTTTGATACGCTAGAAACAGAGCTTGGGAATGAAAATGGTTGACTTTTCATGTTAAATAAGTCCAAGGTTGGGAAATAATTTCCAGCGTCACGGGAAAATAGGGGAAAGTGAATCCCTCTTCCTCACAGGAAACCAAAAGATGCATTGATTGCTGTCTTTTTTATGACAAATTTGTCTTCCTTAACAATTTAAATTTCCATTACATCCGGAAAAATGATATTTCAAACCTGCTTTCTTATTCTTACCAAACACGGGATAGAAATTTTGCGTTTCCCTCCTACTCGAGAAAGCGGTGGAAAATGATTTCCAATAAGTTTTCTTTCGCGTACCAAACGCAGCCTTAGGGTTTTGGTTGTGAGTGGACAAAACAAACAAATGAAATAAGGAAATACAAAAGCCAGAAATAAAGAACAAAAGGCAATTCACTAAAAACAATATCCAATGTCATATCCAACTTGAAAAGGCAATTCGCCAATCGAGTGCGGTCCTAAGTTCGACCGTGACCCGACGGTGTGGAATTCTCACTCTCACCCTCACTCTCACTCTCAATCCTGAGCCTTTGTTTTTCCTTGCCTTTCTTCAACAACTTGGGCCTGGGCTTTATGGGCTTATTAAGATAGCCAGCCTGCAAACCCACCATGTCCCTCAAAACCCCAATAAGCTGGGCCTCAATCTCCACCCCATTGGGCTCAAGCGCACCCAGAGCTCTGGCCACAGCCTCCAACGTACTCACGCACCCGCCGAACGGCTCCTTCCTCAGAACCAACTCCGAGTCGTAAATGCTCCCACCGCACGCGCTTTCGTCCACATCCAAACAAACCCTCGTCGCGAACGCCGACAAAAACTCCTCGCTCGCTTTCACCATCTCCCGCGCGTGCTTCCACGTGGCGTCGAACGCGACGAGAACGCGAGGGAGAGGGGAGGCGGCGAGGTCCGATAGGGTGACGGCGGGCGAGGATTTGGTGGGCGGGAAGAGGTATATGGCGGGAGGGGATTGGTCCAGGAGCGGCGAGAGGCCTGGCCGGAGCTTGCGGCCGATGATGGCGGTGGCGTTGGAGAGGCATTTGGTGAGGATTGGGGTTGTGGAAAGCTTGTGATTGGCTTCGTGGGGATGGTGGAGGATTATGACATGGGTTTGGGTTTGGATGGGCTGGGCCGGGAGAGATTGGCAGAGGCATACTGGGCCGGGTCGGGTGCAGTTGCTGCATATGGGCCTGGGCCCACGCGGCGTCGGATCGGCTTGGGCGGCGGCGCTGTCGGAGGATATGTCAAGGTTGTTGAGGTCTTCTGATTCCATCTATGAAGCTCGCTGGTTAAGATGCTGTGCGGAGACCAACGGCACCGATTCGTTTTTATGCCCTAGGTAGAGGCTTAGAGCAAGGAAGGCGTCGTTGGTGCGTTTAGAAACGACGCGTCGTTGGGGGCGCTGGGTACTAAATTTGGAAGTGAGATTCAATTCCACAGGGACAGGGAGAGAGGCCCCGGAGGGAGAGGGAGAGAGAGTGAGATGACGACGTCAAAGTTGGAAGAAAGCGAGAGCTCCTGCGACATCTCTCAGTTCCATCACACCCCATTTTACTGGTACGTCAGTAAAACCAATCAACCAATCAACTAGGCCTTTTTTTATTCGAACTTGGGTGCAAGTGGTGGGAACACTGCCCCCGCGAACTGGCCTAACCCGCGTTTTCTGTTTTTGGTTTTCGGCTTTTGTTCTGTGCTGTTGTTCAATTGCTAATCAAATTAATCACCCTTTTTGTACACTTTGTCCGTGTAGTGAGGAGAATGTGTACTTGCTTTGCAAGGAGCTGTGCAAAAAGGGCATCGCAGATGCACAGGGTTCTGATCTTTTCGTCGTTTTCATTTCCAATGACAAGAAACAGGCATGTATTTTGTGTTCCCATGTTACCCCACTCGCCGTTTGTCTTAAAATTTGTGTCTTATTTGTCTTGTTTTTAACAACTTAGCGTTTGTACTGGTGTAAATAAAATGGTGCAGATCCCGTTGTGGCGCCAGAAGGCCAGCAATCGAGCGGATGGGGTTGTTCTGTGGGATTATCATGTCATTTGCGTGCAGAAAAAAGGCAGTGGTGACACACCCGCAACTCATTTAGTGTGGGATTTGGATTCGAGTCTTGCATTTCCTTGTCCTTTAGCAACCTATGTCTTGGAAACGTTCTGCCCCTCATTTCAGACCTTTGCTGAATTGCGAAGGTACTTCATCACTTGTCTGTTTTGCATTTATAGGCAAATGTTCTAATGATACTACTTGGGATGTTATGTTGTGAGGTTATTGCAACATAACATACCATATATCTTATAAGTTTGTTACCCTCTATTTATATTGATATCTTTGCGGTTAACGTGATGCAGGTGTTTCCGGATTGTGCATGCCCCAATATTCCTTCGTTTCTTTGCTTCTGATAGAAGACACATGAAAGATTCTAATGGAAATTGGCTTCGTCAACCTCCTCTCTATCAGCCTATTGTTGCGCAGGGTAAGTGCTAAATTCCTCTGATGCTTTTATATGGTTTGATGACGGTGCAGTCGTTTTGAATCGTCACTTCTTAGAAAAATTAAAATGTGTGGAACTCCCTTTTTTTCTTTTTCTTGCGATCAAGCAACTCCAATCTAATTTGTTTTTGTAGTAATGTCAGATAAGATTGAAACTTATGTGATTCAATAGCCACTATTGATTCCTACTAGTAATAAGTAGATGGAAGGTGCATAATTTGCCGAGTTCAGGTTCATGCCAAAATCATGCTTCTTGTGGCGATTGTTATAAGTTCTGTTTATAATGAAAGAGAATAATTATATATATATATATATATATATTTATATTCCCTAATGAGCTACATCAGTCACTTGAGAACCATTATCTGATTCTTGATTCTAGGATTGTCATTTCTTGGAACTCCCCTTGTTTCGTTATGCGGTCAAGAGGGGGAATCCAATCTAATTTTGCTCTTGTAGTAATGTCAGATAAGATTGAAAATTGAGCCACATATGTGAGTTAAGAAATTTGTTTGACATCTAGAAAGTAGCTGAAATCAAGCTTCTTATGGTCGATTGTTATATCTTCTGTTTATAGAGACGGAGAATAGTTTTATATAAATCCTAATGAGCTAGAGCAGTCAACTAAGAACTATAATGTCCTCTTTTACTTTCCCTTTCTTAGTAGCGTAATTATTTTGTTCTGGCATTGAACTTCTAAAAGCTATTTGCCAAGCGAGGTGGTGATGGAGTGTCCAAGTGAAAATTCAATATATTAGAGTCTTTCTACTTTCCTTTGCAATAAATGCAGTGTAGTCTGCAAGTTAATTGTAATGTATTAGGTGTCATAAATTAGTCTTTAGAATTCCTAAGGATATTACTGCGGATCTTTACATTCATGTACCAATTAGCCTATAAAAGGGGCTACTTTGTAAGCTTTTAAAAATAAGATTGTTAGTAAAAAAAGTTCTGGGTTTCCTGCTTGTGTGTGAAGCACAGCAACCTTGTAGTGATTCCAAGGCACCTTCGGTGTGAAGCTAAAGGCCGTTGTGATGCCGGAATTTTTCTAGTTTATTTGTTGGAGTGATTCCAATACACCTTTGGTGTGATGCCAAAGGCCGGAGTGAGTCCGGATCTCTTCTATTTCTACATCCCTTCATATTGTCCTGCATCAGGTGATGAGTAATGCACAACAGAATTGGATTTATTTTTTCCTGGGTTTTGTAAACTTGTGCAGATGGGACTGTACACAACCTGGATGGTTACTTTCAGATCCGTGCTACAGATGCGGTGACAAGAACAGGAGTTGACGTGACCAATGCAGTTTTTACTGAAAAGCTTGGTGTGGTCGTAACAGAAAATCAGCTGGAGGAGTTCTTTTCCCAGATTCCTTAATGTATGGTAATTCTCATCAGCTGGTATATGTAAAGCCTTTATTTTCTGGCTTCCGACTGAGTGAGTTACTGCATCGCATTTGGGATTAGTTCATTCCAGCTGCATTTTCCTTTCTCTTCGATGCTTCTGAGAATTGGATTTCGCCTTAAAGACTGTATAGAGCATTGCATCTTTAACTTGAATGACAAGTACCAAAGTTCTGTGCAAGTCTTCAGGCAGGAAGTTGATTATTGTTTAGTAAGATTTTTATTTTATTTTGTTATGAGACGGGTCTAATATTTACGCATTAAATTTGATTAGCGGACAGCCTTCGTTCTATCTTGTTCTGAGTTTGTTCATGTGTTAGCTTGCTGGTCCGATGTAAACTGTCAGTAAATCACTTGTTGATTTTCCTACGTCTTGTTTGGTTGAACGACGGAACCATAAAGTGGCAGTGCCTCATGAATGATGCATCTGGTACGTATACAAATACTGCAGCTTCTGTTACTAGAGCTTTTGATGTGCATGCTAGCTTTGCAAGTTCAATACCAGCACTGCAGCACAAACTGTATAGCCACTTACAAACGCAGAGTAAGAGAGAATAATTCTTAGTGACTGCTCTAGTTCACAAGGGATTTTATAACAATCGACCGCCAGCGTATCTAACAATGATTCTCTTTGAAATATGTTGGCGGTCGATTGTTAAGCGTCTGGTAGTTTTTCTTGCAATTGATCCAGAGATAACCCTTCGCAAATCTCTCTACCTAGTGCTCAACTGAGAATATCTTTTGCCAATTCAGTAACATCATCTTTAAGCTCACATAATCTCTCCCCTGTCTCCTTGATTCCATGACCCGCTCTCAATTGGGATGCAAATGGATAAGAACAGGAAAAGAAACGGCGTACCTTTCTAGTTGTGCCACTCTCACCAACCATTTGTAAAGCTTCGCACTCAAACTCCAACAAATCCTTAGCACATCTTCAAGTTGCCGTAGCCAACTGCGTAGCTTCTTACACGTACTTGGCTCCTCTTCGTCATCAAAGAGCAGTCTTTGACGGTGGACATGGTGCGCCCAAGCTTTTGCAAATCTGCTTTAAAGTTTAAACCCCCACCCCCACCACCAAGCACATCTCCTCTGAGGCAATGGAGCCGAGCTTTTCAATGAGTTTGGCTGCCAACGGAAATGCAAACTCAGCTATCTTCTTCTGCTTCTTCTAATGAATCTGGTCCTTAGTTAAAGATATGATCAAACTCTTAATATGCTTTTAAAAAGTCAACAACTATAAAGAAAGCCTAGTGGCCAAGTAATTTTGTAAAACAAACCCTACACTTACGTTATTGACAAGTTTTTCATGGAAGGACAAAACTAGTTTACGGCAGACAAATTCAAGGACCACTTCTATTGATTTTTAATGTCAGGGACCAAAATAAAGAATTATACCAATTTCAAATATCATTTTAACTAAAAACCCTACTGAGTTTTGTACTGTTTTATCAAATCACATAGCCGTCTGGCGTAAGACACAAAACACCCGCCCCTACTCTCACCTCCTAGCGTTTTGGCCCCACCCACCCCATCTGACACCACCCGATGTGTCTTACGTTGGTCAGTCGTGGTCTGGTCATCCTAGCCTAAGAATTTCTCCTACCATGGGTGTGGGATGACCAACCTACGAATTTCTCCTACCAACGCAAAGAGTGAGTCGTTTCCGCTTGGAAAATGATTATGTACTGTCCTTCTCTTTTAGCACTCTTCATTTTGTTTGCCATTTGATTTATTAATCCAACGACTAGAGAAAGAAAAATTGGGGAATGCTTTCCCTTTCCACTTCCCTCTTCTATGGCACCATCCTGGTAGTTGGGGCTAGGTCAGGCGCTGTTACCATACTAAAATCCCTAACCAATTGTCATACCAAACTAGTAGATTTATTTTTTTTTTTTTTGGTCCCAAGTCTCAAATTGTATAAATAATTTTAGAAAATCTGCTGAATGCACACAAGTTACTCAATCTTCTTGTAATGCATGCGCTGCCAAAAAAATCAGAGTATTGAGTGTTTCTTGTACAGTATTGATGAAACAGGCCTATGATTCGCAATCCCGATACAATCTCACTGAACCAAGCTCGAATTTCAAGCCTATGATACACGCCATCATGATAAATATTGAGTATAGGCCTTGTTGGACGGTTAGAACAGCCTCAGATGTCAACCACACACCTTCAATTGATACCTGCAGTTCTGTGATTGCTGTTGGCATCAGAAGTCCACTATCCTTTAGAAACAATCTGACCAACCAAATCTTTCACCACCTTTATAGAAGAAAAGATCCCAGGCATGGGCGAGTCGGCTCAAGTTTCATCTTCACCTTCTGAGAGCAAGCAATCTTGTACTTGTTCCCTGAAAGAAAACATAATGGCTGAATTAAACATGACTGTAGACTTCTAGTTTTGATTTTATTTATCTTCAGCTACACAACGATACAGGCAGCTCATGCCACCATTAAAGACCAACAGAAGCCGAAGCCGACCAAATGTTTTGTACATGATCGCAGCACAGAAATATGGAACCATTCAGCGGTAGACTCTGTCTAGATTAGCCCATTGCGAGAATGCGAAATAAGAGTATGTCTTGCAGTAAGATATTTCTACAAAAAACATGTTTTGGAAAGTGTCATTATTTTGAAATCGAAAAAAGAAAAGTTTCACGATTTAGCCTTTAAAACCAACCTTATCCACTTTTCCAAGGGAATTGGAGATACCTTTTACAAATCTTTCTTACTTAACAATGATCAACCCTTGCTTAATTGTTCTGAGTTTGTTCATGTGTGAGTTTGCTGGTCCGATGTAAACTGTCAGCAAAATCACTTGTTGATTTTCCTGCGTCTTGGTTGGTTGAACCACGAAACTATTAAGTGGCAGCGCCTCATGCAAGATGCATCTGGTACATATAAAAATACTGCAGCTTCTGTCAGTGAATTTTTTTACGTGCATACAGATAGCTTTACAAGTTCAATACCAGCCCTGCAGCACAAAACTGTTTAGCTACTTAAAAAGGCAGAGTAAGAGAGAGGAGATAATAATTCTTAGTGACTGCACTAGATCATAACAGAATTTATAACAGAACAATTATTATCTTTCCTTATAAACAGGAACTTATAACAATCGGCCACCAGCATATCAGACAATGATTCTCTCAAAAATATGCTCGAACAAGCTTTCTGACTCACATATGGGCTCATTTTCTTATCAATCTTATCTGAGTTCACTGCAGAGCAAATTAGATTGGAGTTACTCACTTGATCAGATAAAAACAGAACAATGGGAGTTCCGCGGATTTATATTCTTTATTCCAAGTCATGGCAATCCTAAAATAAAGAAGCAGAGGTTTTGGAAGAGGAATATATGGCTTCATCTAAGGGACATAAAGAATAGTAAGACGAGTGAGGAGGCTTATGATTTATCAGTCACACTTCCTATGTTGGTGATCTTCCTGTCATCAATCTCATTAAACATACCTTCAGTATTTTAGAGAACAACTTACCTCGGTTTTCCCCAAGTCATCTCTCATTCGAGTTAAATCCATTTTCCAATATTTTGTTCTGAAGGGAGATTGGCGCTAAAGCAACGAGATCATGAAATCTTTATGGACTCCACAGCAACTGAAGAAGCTTTGCGAAGCTTGCGCGCACCATGTCCACCATCAAAGACGTTCTCTTGGATGCCGAAGAGAAGCAAGCACGTAACAAGGAGCTTCGCAGTTGGCTACGACAACTTCAAGATGTGGTTCTTAATGCTGAGGATTTGTTGGTAGTGCGAAGCTTTACAAAGGCAAATGGTTCGTGGTAGTAGCACAACCAGAAAGGTACGCCGTTTCTTTTCCTGTTCTAATCTAGTTGCATTTCGCTTGAGAGTAGGTCAAGAAATCAAGGAGAGATTATGTGAGCTTTGCTGATCTTTGCACTGTTCATCATCACCGTCATCTCGGTGATGAGAAACAGAAAAATACAGTTGACCTTCAAATGGTACCAAGCGATGATCATCAAGGTGGGGATAATGAGAATGTATATGTTATTCGTATAGTGGGATTCGAAGGTTTAGGGAACACCACACTTGCCAATTTGGTGTACAACGATGAGAGAGTCGTAAGGAATTTTGAGTTAAGGATGCGGCAGCATATGTCAGTGGACTTTTGATACTACTAGATTGGCAAAAGAGATCATTTGCTCTGCATTGGGTACAAAGATCACTGAAGGGTTGTATGTGGATCAAATGCAAGAACAACTACAAAAATCAGCAAAGTTCTTATTTTCTTCTTCTTCTTTTTTATTTTTTTTTTATTTTTTTTATTTTATAAGCTCACATAATCTCTCCCGTATCTGCTTGATTCCATGACCCACACAATCGGATTGCAACCGAATTAGAACGGGAAAAGAAACGGCTTACCTTTCTAGTTGCGCCACTATCACGAACCACATTGCCTTTGTAAATCTTCGCACTCTAACTCCTCCAACAAATCCTAAGCACATCTAAGCACATCTTGAAGTTGTCGTAGCCAACTGAGTAGCTCCTTATCACAGGCTTGCTTCTCTTCGTCATAAAAGAGCAGTCTCTAATGGCGGACATGGTGCACCCAAGCTTTTGCAAATCCGCTTTAACCCCCCACATCAAGCAAATCTCCTCTGAAGCAAACGAGCCGAGGCTTTTCAATGAGTATGGCTGCTAACGGAAATCCAAGCTCAGCCATCTTCTTCTGCTTGATGAGGTGAGCTGAAGGTAACTCAGATTTTTCTAGTCTTCACTCTCTGTGATGATTCCGGTTCTTAGATAAAAGGTAGATCTAACTCTAATATGCTTTTATAAAGTCAACAACTATAAAGAAAGCCTAGTGGGTAAAGTATTTTGGAATTTGATTCGATCCAAACCTTAGTGTTTCAGTTTACACGTCAATTAATTTGAACCGCACAAATTGAATTCAACGGTTTTTATTAATTTATTTTTTTGATTTACCATATACAAATTAACAATTCTGATTTCTTTTACACATCAATTAGCAACCCAGATGGATTGATCCTTAGACTCCGGACGCTAAGTTCCGGAACGGATTCAATTCCAAGTATTTTTGTCCAAAAAAAAAAAAAAAAAAAACCCCTCCACTAAACAAAGGTAGATTCTCTGCCCTCTCATTTTCCGTGCCCTAATATTTCGTGTAGTCACGGTTAAGCCACGTCAACATTTTATATTTTTTTATAGAGATAATAAGACAAAAAGGAATAGTAATATAAAATATTGACGTGGCTTAACCGTGACCACACAAATAAGAGAGCACGGGAAGTGGGAGGGCAGAGAATCTGCCTTCCCACTTAACGAGGATATTGACAGATTTTAATGGAAATATGGAATTGATTTACGGTAGACAAACTCAGAGATCAATCTATCGATTTTCAATATCAAAGATTAAAATGATAAATTATGTCAATCTCACAGATCATTTTAATTAAAAACCCTACTGAGTTTTGTACCAATATTGTTTTATCAAATCACGCGTTCGGCTTCAGAAACATAACACCCTTCCCACTCTTACCTCTCAGTATTTTGGCCCCACCCAACCCCTCTGACACCACGTAATGTGTCTTATGTCAAACGATCAATCAATCACGTAGCCTAATTATCCCAACCTAATCATTTTTTCCAACCATAGGTGTGGGATGACCAACCTCAGACTTTTTTCTACAATGGGTGTTGGGTTCGGGAATGAAGACCTGGTTTGGTACTGAGGTGATTCTGAAAAAAGCTGCTATAAAAAAAAGCTGGAAGCTGTTTTTGTGTTTGGTAAACACTCAGCTTCAGCTTTTTTTCACAGTTTTGGATGAAAAAAAGCCAAAAACAAGAAGCTGCAAAACCCAGCTTTGATAAACCGGCTTTTTTTTCACATCTGTTTTACATAAAAGTTTATCAAACACTCTAATACTGCTTTTTTTTTTCAAAAGCACTTTTACAAAAAAGTTTACCAAACACTCTGCTGCTTTATTTCACAGCTGCTTATTCTCACAGCACAGCAGAAGCAGCTTTTTTTAAAAGCACAGAAATACCAAACCAGCCCGAAGTCATAAGGACAATAAAAACAAGGCTTTGTTCATACCGACACAAAGAGGAACTTGTTTTCCGCTTGGAAAATGATTCCGTCATTTTCTCTTTATGCGCTCTCTTTTTACCATTTGATTTATTTAATCTAACGGCTAGTAAAAAAAGTCAAATGATTTCTCTTTTACTTGTCTCCCATCTAGCACCATTGCCATAGTTAGGGCTTGGTTTGGCATGGTCATCATACCAAAAATTCCTACCAATTATCGTAACAAACTAGTAGATTTATCTACTTTTTCTTTTTGGGTCTCAAATCTCAAATTGTGTAAATAAATTTGGAAAATCTGTTGAATGGCACAAAATTTAGTCAATCTTCTAATGCCAAAATATCAGAGAATTGAGTGTTTCTCGTACAGTGTTGATGAAACAGGCCAATGCCATTCCCAGTTTTTAGTTATCAATAAAAAAACAACTGAAGAATTCGCAAACCCGATACAATCTCACTGAACCAAGCTCGAATTTCAAACCTATGATGCACGCCATCAAGACAAACATAAATTATTGGCCTGTTGGACAGTTAGAACAGCCTCGGATGTCAACCAAACACCATCAATTGATACCTGCAGTTCTGTGATTGTTGTTCGCATCACAAGTCCACTATCCTTTAGAAACAATCTGACGAACCAAATCTTTCACCACCTTTAAAAAAAATGGATCCCAGGCATGGGCGAGTCGGCTCAAGTCTCATCTTCACCTTCTGAGAGCAAGCAATCTTGTATTTGTTCCCTGAAAGAAAACGCAATGGCTGAATTAAAAATGACAGTAGCCCTTTCATTTCGATGTATTTCTCTTCAACTACACAACGGTATAAGGTAACTCATGCCACCATAAAAGACCAACTGAAGCTGATCAAATGTTTTGTACATGATCGCAGCACAGAAATATGCAGCCATTCAGCGCTAGACTGTCTAGATTACCCCCTCTCGAGAATGCCAACCCCATAAGTTTTCTGATAATCTTGAGATTTCTGTTTGAAGATTTGTGGTATAAGATGACAAAGAAATGATTAATTTTAAGTTCATTTAGTAGTAGTTTTCTTCTTTTCGAACTTAACCCATTACATGCATGTGCATTAAACCCAGTATTGTCATAGCTTCTACGAAATAATGGAAATTGATTCATGCCATCAGCAAAGCATCAAATGATTTAATATACTACTCTCACCTGAGGACACTGTAATGGTCAAGATCGTCATGCTTTGCTCGAGCAGCCAGCTGCCGAGGAAAAAGAGTAAAAAATTGATTTATTGATGAGGGGCCTTCAGGAAGTATCTGAAACTGGCAGCTTAAACAGCAGACAGAACTTGTTTTGTGGTCCTCAAAATTCTTCAAACTTAGCAAGTCAGATCGGCTGAGTGGGCTATTGCAGATAAAGCAGAATGACTCTGAGGAAAAAGATTCATTAGGTTTAAGGTTATATCTCTTCAGACGCCTTCGAGTTTCCAAAGAAACCTTCGAGTCATTTATCTCTTGAATTCCGTTAAAATGAAATGGGATAAGCTTTCCAGCAGTTCTCACAATTGTGCACTCTCGAGAAGGATTTTCTTCCTGGATAACAAAAGTCAATCAGACTTGCCCATTAAGATATGTTTGAACCAAACATCAAGGTATAACAGCTAGTTCAGAACCAAAGACGATTACTTGTGGAATAAGAGTATGTATGTCTTGCAGTAAGATATTTCTACAAAAAACATGTTTTGAAAAGTGTCACTTTAGTAACTGAAAAAAGAAATGTTTCACTATTTAGCCTTTAAAACGAACCTTATCAACTTTTCCAGGGGAACTGGAGATACCGTTTACAAATCTTTCTTACTAAACAATGATTAACCCTTGCTTAATTGTGTACCCGCCCAAAATTGTTGAACAAAAACAATAATTGCTCTACAAGTGCATGCTAAACTCTACCAGTGAAGTTGTTCTTTCTAAAATCTCATGCCAAAGCCATTCTTTAATAAATATCTTTGATCACACATAAATGATGAGAAAAACAGTGCCATTTGTACCTGCAAAAGTGTCACGAATGATGAGACCAAGCCGTTTATTCCAGTACTAGGACTTCTCATCAACTCCACAGTTTTTAGACTGCCCTGCCAAGGTGAGAGATCAGACACATAATTCAGTAAGGATAACAAAATTCTAACATAAGTTATACAGTTGCATAAATTACAAACCCATCAAGGCGGCAAAGCATGGTCAGCTCTCGTGCAAGACAATCACGAAGAGGAAGTAACACTGGGATCTCCCACCTTGCATCAACATATTGTATATCAGCTGGTAAAGAATATCCTTGGCCCTGTTGAAAGAAAATATAAGTAAGATCAAAATACCTTCGAAGTTTTGGCATAACACTTCAACAAAAACTAATATATAGCATTGATATAAACAGTCTTTCATTCCAAAAATCATCAACCTTCCTACTTTAGTCGGACAAAAAGCTGAGTCAAATGGAATTACAAAAGTTTAAACTATGAACACCGTTTGCATACAGGAATAAATTTACTAAATGTCACACAGCATAATCTATTATCCGAGTCTCTGAGACGATGTCTTGCTAGGTTAGTTGTGGCCATCTTGCCCACTTCATCTGTAATTTTTTTTTTTTTTTGTTTAATGCAATAAAATTAATTACCATTTCAGCTTAATTAAAAACTGTATTAAAATCAACTATATTTTTCCAATTAAATAAAATTAAACGAATGGATAACCAGGTCAGGTGGCTTGTATAAATATTGTTTGAATGAATAAGAAATAGCAAATTAATATATATTTTGAACACTAAAAATTATAGCTTCAACACCAGAACAGAAAAAATATTCTCAACGTATCAAAATATATGCAAAGCAATTGCATGAAGCACTACATTGACCAGTATATTTCATTGATCTATGAACGGGATTACCAGTTATTGTTATTTTTGACGGGGACAGAACTAATTCTCAAATAAAATGTATTGAAGGGCAATGCATATATAAATTATATAATCCACAAGATTTATTATAAGTATCATGAATTCCTATAAGAATCCAATACATTGACCAGTGACAGTAGGAAATTTTATTTTCGAAGGAAATGCGCATCCAACTTAAGGCATAAAAAGCAAACCTTGACAGTGGCTGTAATAACATGGCAAGCGATCCTTGATATGCATGATCCGAGCACAAGTCTGTTGTATCCCTTTTCAGAGGCAACCTTCAAAACAAAACAAAACATTCAGCATGAATTCAATACGATGCCCTTCACTGTATTTTTCAACTGAAATTTATATAAAATTCACAACCTTTTGCAATGCCAACATCCGCATGTGAAGCAAAAGATCTTCTTTCCCAGTAGCATCTGGAACAGCTTCTAACAACTGATTTAATCTACCCCTTCCATCACCAGAATCTGAAGAGTATACACTTTCAATTGGTACAACATGCAGTTCTTTTGTTGGTGGAGCTAGGTCTTCCACGATCAATCTAATATCTTCAATTGCGTTTTCTACTTCACCAGACGGAACAGAATAAACAGAACTCTCATCAACAAATGCAACTCCAACCCCAAAAACTGGCAACGATCTATCCCTACTTGCATCGAAATTCTTCTGTGCTTTATTATGCATCTCATGTACAAACTGCAAAGCAACCCTGGAACCCAAAATATACCAAATTTCAATAAACCCGTAACGAAAAATATATCTTTCAAATTCTTAAAAGATTCATTTTATCGAAATCATCTCACGCACAAAATTCATAACACGCACATAAAATTCCACTCCTTTCGCATAATGGTATCCATATATTGATCAAATTAGTCGATTTTCTTACTACACGAAGCAAAACTACGATTAAAACAGAATCGATGAACGTTTAAGATTGATCCAGATAGAGAAAGAGAAGGACCTGGAAGAAGGGCCACCGGAGAAGGCAACGAGGACATTGTCAGTAGGAGAAATCATGGCGTTGGAGGTGACAGCGAACCTGAACTTCCCGAAGAGATTGCCGCGGAAGCAATCGGCACAGAAGCGCGCATCGTCGCCGCCGCCGTTGGTGTTGGAAGAGATGGGTTGATTGGCCTTGCACTTGAGGCACAAATTACTGTTGCTGTTGTTGTTTCTAGTGTTTGTAGAAATTGATTTGTAATTGTTGTTGTCTTTGACATCTTCATCTTCTTCTTGTTGGGTTTTGTAGCAATTTGATTCGCAACCTGAAGCACTGCACGCCATGTTCTCTCACTCACTCTCTCTCTCTCTCTCTGCCTGACTCTCTCTGCCTGAGCTGAGCTCGAGAGCTTAGTAGGGTTTAAAGATTTTGGAGAGTTAATTACACTTGAGACCCTCTAGTTTAGACTCAGTAACATAATTGTCACTCTATTTTATATATTTGCAGTTTAGTACCTTAAGTTACTGATTCTTACCCTAAAAGTCCCTTTATCAGTATAACTGTAAAGTAACATTAACTTTATAGGTAAATTACATTTTCATACATCAGGTTTGGGGTTTATTTCAACTCCTTACAACATTTTAAAAACATTTCACTTTCATACCTTAAGTACTATTTTATTTCAAAATAATACATCCGTTATATTTCTCATCCATTGATTCGTTAAGTGCTGACGTGGCAAAAAAATAATTTTTTTAATTTTTTTTTAACCTGAATTTTCTCAACACAAAAAAAAAAAAAAAAAAAAAAATTGAAACCATCCCATCTCCCTGCAACCACCCCCCACATCCCTAAACATGCAACAACAACAACAACAAGGAGGAGGAGGAGAAGAAAAAAAAAATGCCCAAACCGAGTTTGTCCCTCCTCCTCTTTCGTCCACCCAAGAAACCCCCACCCTTCAACTCTATCCAAACGCCACCCAAAACCACCAAAGACAAAGAAGGGGGAGTGAGACAGAGAGAGGAGAGTGAGAAATGGATTTCAATTTCAACTCCAACAGAGTGGAGGCGGCTGGTTCGTGGTCGCGCAGGTTGGGGGGGGGGGGGGGGGAAGGCAGCTAGGTCGCCGCGAAGGGAGGGGGAAAGGCAAGTGGGTCATGCGCCAGTGGCTTCTTCTTTTTCTTCGACTGGGTTTGGGCTGCTTTTTTTTTTGTTTTTTTTTTCCTTCCTTGTTGTTGTTGCAGGTTTAGGGATGTGGGGGGTGGTTGGGGGAGATGGGATGGATGGGTTTCAAGTTTTTTTTTTCCTTCCTTCCTTGTTGTTGTTGTTGTAGGTTTAGAGGTGTGGGAGGTGGTTGCGGGGAGATAGGATGGGTTTCTTTTATTTTTTTGTGTGTTGAGAAAATTTAGGTTTAAAAAAAAAAAATTTTAATTTTTTTTGCCACATGACAGACATTTGGCAGCCACGTGGCATATATGTGGCAGTCATGTCAGCACTTAACGGATCAATGGATGGAAAATGTAACGGAGGTATTATTTTGAAATAAAATAGAACTTAAGGTATGAAAGTGAAATGTTTTGAAGATGTTGTAAAGAATTGAAATAGACCCCAAATCTGATGTATGAAAATGTAATTTACCCTAACTTTATTTTTCTTACATTCGCACATAGGGGTGTGTTCGGTTCCAATTGGGTCGATTTTTTTGCCAAAACTGAAATCAAATCGAATTTTCAGTTTGGTTCGATTCACTTTAAATTTTTTCAGTTTTTGTTCAATTTGATTTAATTTTGATTTGGTTTTTTAGGTCCGGTTTCGGTTTTTTTTAGCCGTAGACAACGCAAAATCAACCCCTTTATGTGGAGGTTTTAATTTGAAATGGATAGTCATGCTTGAGCTTAAATGGTTTAGACTCGAACAAATTTTTGAAGATTTCCAATTGTTTTTGGAGGATAAAATTCACTTTGGCTAATAAGAATAACTAACAAAGAAGAATAAAATTACGAGATTTCTCAAATGAACATAAATATTAATCGTCATTTGGAAGTGGCTACACTAAAAGAAAATGGCCAAGGAAGAATATGTGTCAAGTTAATTTCCTAGGTTCATGGCTTGGTTTAGCATGTTCATTCGTTTTCGTAATTAATATATAATATACTGGTTTGGTTTGGGTTTTGATCAGTTTTCGGATCACCAAAATCGAAACCGAACCAACTAATTTCGGTTCGGCTTTCTTAGGGGGTGTATTCAATTCGGATTTTGGGACATTTTAATTTTTTTAATGAATCTAGGGGTATTCAATCAGAATTTTAAGTGATTCTCTAAAATTCAATGTGTATTCAATCAAGATTTAAAGATAGTTTACTAAAATCCTTATAAATCCGGAGGTATTCAATTAGAATTTTAAAGAAGTTTATAACATTCTAGGTGTATTCAATTAGAATTAGATTTTAAAGAATTTGGAAAGTTAAGGAATTAGAGAGATTTTGAGAGATTTTGTAGTGTATTTTAAGCATCCACAAATCTCACTTCTCCCTATGAGTCGAGGGACTTGAATCAAAATTTTATATAGAATTCCTACAAATCAATTAAATTCTATAAAAATCCATGGATTTATAAATTCATTAAAATCTCTTAAATTCCCAATTGAATACACCCTTTAGTTTGGTTTTATTTTTTTGGGTATCGGTTTGATGTTCGGTTTGGTTTTTTTGCAGTTTTCAGGATTTTTTACCCACCCCTATTCTCACGTACTTGTCTCATTTTTATTTGCCTGGAGTCATAACATTGAACAATAAATTGATAAATGCAAAATTATTAACAATCTAGATATAGAAAGAGATGTATTTTGTTTCATGTATAGGTGATCATGTAAGCTCATTCGGGTATCGCTCAAGAAAATAACAATTGAAATAAACTGCATTTTCTCTTCTCTCTCTTTGGTATCGCTTAAGAAAATAACAATTAAAGTAAATTACATTTTATACCTTTCAAAGAATCAAATTTGATTAACATTTAATTCTATGCTCTTTTTTCTCACTCCCTAAAAGTTTTATTGTGAGAAAAATTGAGCTTAAGTACCAAACAGGCTTACTTTCCTTCTACATCCTTAATTTTGTTGCGTTTGGTCAATTCTAGGAGTAAGTGAATAAGATCTTGGGATAATTTTAAAAAATATATAGATATTGAGATAAATGAATAATTTTTTGGGGGTAATAAAATACGAATCTGGATCTTCTTTGTGAGTATTCTGGGAATCTGTGAATTATATTCGTTCATTGTACATCATGCGGTCAGAAATTATTTTAAATATTTTTGTTTAAATTTAAATAGAAATAGTACTTAACAAAAATTGATCGCATGATATACGATAAACTTTACGAATCCTCAGGATCCTCACCAAAAAAATTCGGAGAGGATCCTGTTGGATAAAATACATTAGATTTTTGAAACTAGATCCTTATCCAAAGCCCACCGAAATGAACAGAAATTAGTGTTTCAAGGCTATTGCAAGTGAATAAAAAGAAGTTAAACAAACGATTTTAATGGCCACCAGTATTATGGTCAAGTGGTAATTATTTTTGTTTACATGTAAATGGTTGCTCTTTTTTCAGTATTGTCATATGATCTTATGATTTTTTGTTGTTTCAATTACCTAAGCACATGACAACTTAAGAGTTTTAGTAAACTTAACCTATATCATTTTTCCGCAAGTGGCCCTTTATCGCAATAATGGAAAGATGTTGAGCTATTACATGTTGATGTGAGTTCAAACTCTATCGGTGACTAATCTAACAAAATTTAGTGTTTGACAAAAAAAAAAACCTAAATCATATAGAAAGAGATGTAAGCAAAAAAAAAAAACAGGCTCATAGAGTAACATGAATAAATAACAATTAACTTGGTAGTTGGGCAGATGAAAGGGCAATCATTTAACAATTTGTAACTTACTGAAAGAATTGGGCCAAATTGTAACATATTGTAAACTATAGAGATGCAAAAATGTAATTTACACCAAAATCATCATCGAAACCCTAAAAACAACAAAAGTAGCGGGTTGTGGCGGGTACGGGTTATGTATGCCCGTAACCGAACTTCAAACGGGTATACTTACACCAAACCTAACCCATTTATTTGACCCGTCCACTCCACAGCCTCTCTCTCTCAACTACGAAGCTTCACCCAGGTATGATCACTCTCTTTCTCTCTCTCTCTCTCTTGAATGCCTAACACTTCAATTCGATCATAGAAACACATGCAAACTCTCTATTGCACCACATTCAATCTTTTATTTCTGTTGTTTTTTCTTGGGATTTTAGTTTCATTTTTTCGTGGGATGCTAGAAAAGGAAACACTTTTGGGATTCTGGATTTTCTGGAATCAAATTTTCATATATATATATATATATATTATTTATATAGTCTTTCTACTGGAAACTGGAAAGGTACAAACAACAAGGGGCTGTGTGTGTTATTTGAATTTTGAAACAACCCATGTTGGTGCTGCATTCATAGTAAGCAGGGGCTTCCTGTTCATGTCTCGGTCAGGTATTATTTTCGAGAAGGAAGCTTACAAATGGTTTTTCATTACTGGGTTTTGTTCCTTTTTGTGAAATTCGAAAACGGGGTTTCTTCATTTCCCCTTCCAATCTTCAATACTGCTAAAGTTCACTGTTTTAATAAACATTCTTGATTTTACTGTGTTTGTTAATGTTAATATGGGTGTCTCTCGAATATGGAAACAGAAGTTTGTATGGATAATCTGTTGGAGCTTTGTATCGAAAACTCAATGAATGTTTGTTCTTTTTATCTTTGTGGTTGAATTCTTATTTTGGTTTTATGCTGAAAGTATGCATCTTTTGCTTTTGTAAGGCAAGGAGCATAGTTAGGAAACTAGACGAAGAAGAGACAATGGGGCTTCCAGATGGTTCTGGGGATTTGCTGTCCGAAATGGACGGGGATGCTTTCAGACGTCTATTTCCTCTTCAGTTTTATGAGAGCCATTTTGTTAAATCTACACGCCCTGATGGCAGGTCACTAACCGAAGCTAGAGAGACTTCTTCAGCCCTTGGTTAGCTAAAGCGTGCATTAGAATCAATATCATGGATTCTCTATTCCATATTTTGTTTTAACTTGGTTTATGCAACCCTCAAGTTTATTTAGCCATGTAAACTGAACCCTTTCCCGTTTTAATGTAGGTGCAGTTGCATCTGCTGATGGGTCAGCATTAGTAAAGATTGGTTCAACTGTAATTGCTTATCACTATCTAACTATGTGTGTTTGTTTTCGATATTTAAATGAAATATACAGTCATGTGACTGATGAGGATTTTTGGATT
The DNA here is from genome assembly GCF_963583255.1 of Pyrus communis. Lineage (NCBI taxonomy): Eukaryota > Viridiplantae > Streptophyta > Magnoliopsida > Rosales > Rosaceae > Pyrus > Pyrus communis. The sequence goes on from NC_084811.1 coordinate 20,610,779, forward strand.
CAGACAATGCTGGCTGCAATAAAAATGGAAGTCATGACCCCTCCAACAGAGTCACCAGATGAAGGCTGCATAGGTTAGTGTGCACAACTTGCTAAGTTGTATTTCTTCTCTTCTTTGAACTTTATGTGATTTTGTTCTCTTCTAGTTAACAGATTGTCCACACTTAAAAACTTTTCTATTTTCAGCAATTGATTTCCACATGCCTCCAATTTGTTCTCCAACTGTTAGGCCTGGCAGGCCTGCTGATGCAGCACCGGTTGTGTCGAAGCAGCTATCTGACACTATTTTAAGGCAAGTGAATTGTCAGTCTAGTTGTTTATCATTTCTCAGTTCTACCTAAAGTTTCTTTAGTTGAACTTCTCAGTGATATCAGTTTTCTTTTGAATGGTCTGTTCATATTAATATAAGAGGTGGTTTACTTGTGTGTCAATTCCTATTGCTTGTAGGAGTGCTTCTATTTTATCAGTTCAACCAAGTCTCATCTCTTAGTGTCCATTACTTGAGTACTTAATGAATTCACCTGAGGCCATAATCTTATAGAGTACTAAGCGATTGTTACCTTACGAAAGTAGTTCTACTGTTGAGGATCCCAAATAACAATTTTAAAAGGAATATTGGATGTTGAAATCAACTTGTCTATACTGGCTTTAGTTGAATTGATTTTTGTGCTTGAATTCAGAACATTTTATGCTGGTATCAGTATCCTATTTACGGTTAAAATATCTGATGCTTCATTTGATATTTTCAGTTTGGGAATTTACCAGTTGTCTTCGTTTGTTGCAGTTCTGGCTTGATTAATTTGAAGGAGCTATCCTTAATCAGTGGAAAAGCTGCTTGGATGGCCTACTTGGTATTTGCTTTGAAACCTGGAAAATCATAGTCGTCAATTATTATGGAGTTTTTTTTTTGTGTCATTGTAGGATATATATATTATGAAGTGATGTCTGATTTGTCTCATGCAGGACATATATTGTTTGGATGCTGATGGTGCTCTTTTCGATGCAGCTTTGCTGTCAGCAGTTGCTGCCTTTTCTCACTGTAAGTGTTACAACCATCTCATCATTTGGTATCCTGTACAATCCGTGTAATGTGCTGGCTACAGAAAACAGCATATGGGATCACTTAGTTGCCCGACCTACTCCAGATATGCACTCTAGAGCAAGTATATTATTCAAATTGTGTACTATTGTACCCGACTAAATGTATGAAAATGTATGCATGGAAGAAAGAAGGAAAAGATTTATATTAAAAAAGCTGGAAATTAACCAAATTCTGGTGAAGCTTATGTTGTTTCTCCATTAATATATAAAACTACAATTAATTTGTAGGGCAGATGAATCCAACTTGTAGACATCTTGTGGTATCCTATATTTAATTCAAGTTTTATTTGAAACTGTACCCATAGTACGGTTGGATTTTCCCTACCATGCAATTTCATTTTGACATTTATACTGCTGTCAAAAGGATGGCTACCCTTTCGGTATTCTCAACACAGAAGTTTAAGTTTGGGGGGTTTTAGGAAAGGAAATTATGCAAATGGAAGTACAAATGAGCAAAGAGGTGACATTGCTGAGTGATGCAATTGGGATGGGATGAAATGATGGGATTCCAGTCTTCGTAAAATCATTTAGTTGAGCAAAATACAAATGCATAAAATTTTAGCATAGGATTAGAGTGCAGTCATTTCTGCTGTGGGTGTTGTGCTTAGAATTATAATTTCAATGCTGAAATTGTGTTGTGCTGCAGCATCTTTGTCTTATTACTTCCATGCCTTGCAGTGCAGATTCCGGTAGTTTCGATGAATGATGAAGGAAAAGTAGTAGTTATGTCTGAGGAGCAAGGTGGGAAGGAGGCAGTCAATAACGGGAAGAGGAAACTCACACTAAGCAGTATTCCATTTTCATTGACGTGCATACTTCATAAGAAATACATCTTGGCTGACCCTACAGCAGAGGAAGAGTCCATCATGGAAACTCTTGTAACTGTGGTTTTGGATTCATCCGGTCAACTTGTGTCTCTTTACAAGCCTGGTGGACCAGTTCTTGCCTATACCTCAGCTATCCAGGTTAGTTACTTAGTGTTGACCCTAAAGTTATTATTTTGATGCTACCCCACAATTCAAACTTTGTAGGAGGTTACAATTACAATTCAAAATCTGTTACTGCATTCTATCTGCTCAACAGTGATAGCTGAAAGTAGAGAAAAAGTATGTGAATGGATTGTCATGTTCATGTTACATCCAAGGTTGTTAAACTGATTTTGTCATCAAAATTTTACCCTTTTTGCTGTTTGAACCAATATTGTGAAACTTTGTAACCTCTGAAAACTGGAACTTCGAGGGAAAAAGGTTCTACTTTTCAAATGGTTTGCAACTTAATCAAAATGTTAGCAGTTCTGAAACTTGATTCCTTGTCCTGAAAACTATCTTAGTGAATTATAATTTATTTCTTCACATATTTGCACCAGTTTGTGAATATGCAGAAAGATGTTAGTGTAGCTGAGTAATAATTAACTACGATTAAGTTTAATAAGAGATGGCCTGTCAGAAATACCTGTTAAGCCATAATCCAGATTCTTACAAGGAATACTATCTGTGGTTGCAGGACTGTGTTGCACTGACTAGACAAAGAGCGAGGGAGCTTCAGGCGATTTTAGATGAAGCCATCTCTGGTATGGAGGTTGATTAGTTTTGTCCTTCATCGCCTAAGTGGTTTGTGTTATTGATTTGCAAATTCATCCTATCCTCATTTTGTGTTGGCTTTGTGTTACCCTAGCGAAAGGTTTCTAAAAGGTAGAATCGTTAGTCAATTTTGGTTATTTTGTAAGTCGAACGGCTCTTCATTTTTAGTTATATACCTCCGAAATTTTAATTTTTGCATATTTAGAATGAATGTTTTACTTGTCGACAATTTTAGTAAACAACTTAAACAACAATCTGACTTTGATTATAAAAAAAAAACCTCATTATAATTCATTCTCAATTCAATTCCTCTCAATCTGATTACAAATTAGTAAACGAGTCATAAGTGTTCATCCCGGAGAGTGTACTGTACGCAGTGTGTTTCTTCTTCTCTATGTATCCGAGGGGCAAATAATGAAAAACAATCATAGATTTCGGCTTCTTGCAGCAAAAGTTGAGCTTTTGAAATTGAAAGATGAAAAAAAGAGACAAAAGGGTGTTGTCTGTCCGGCCCAATATTCCCAAAATATGTGGCGTCAATTTAAAATGTGAGGAAAAACTATAGGTCCAATCATTCCCACCAAAAAGCAAGGACGCCTTGGATGAAAATTAGGAGAGATTCATGCAAGCTAATTCATAGTTTTAGCGGCGACACTCGACCAATCACTGCTTGTTCACTCTCCCATTTAATATGGGTTTGCAGCGTAATGAATTAGTGATGAGAGTTTCTCTCAAAAATTACAATAAGTGATTTCACAATCGTAATGATTACTAACGTACATGGTGTTATTAATAAAAGTAACATGAGTATACCACTGACAAATATACATGTATGATGAATGAATTGATGGCACTGCATTCGTCTCACGGAAGAAATTAGAGATATCTATTCAGATATTCTTTTTCGTAATTTCAACTCACACTTGCAATTTATCATTGTACACTAAATATAATAGTTTTACTATTTTAAAATACATGTACAAGAAGTGTTGATGACAAAATGAAAGTTGGCATAGCATTGCCTTTTCTTATTTTCCACGTAACAGGTCAAACTCTTTATAAGAAACTAAGATTGATTTTTATTTGAGCGATATTTTGATTAATATAATTTAAAGGATTTCTATCACGGGTAATACTTGAGTATTCATTTTTTTTTATTTTGTTCAATGATATTATAACACATGTTTATTGTTTAAAATATATATATATATATATATATATATGTTATTTAATTTTTCTTGGACTTTAAAAATAAGAAACACGTGATATTTTTATATTGGACCAAATAAAAAAGTGAGTACATAAAAAACTCACTAGTGAGTATCAAAGTATTATCTTTTTATCATAGTTGGTTTCTGAAATTAGACATTCCAATCAAAATGGCCTCTATTTGATAAAAAATAAAATAAAATAAAAATGGTCTCTAAAATAGAAAATTAATCAATATGGTTCCTGAAATGGGTCTTGCAAATCAATTTGATCATTCTGTTAGCTTTTCGTCAAATTTTCTGTTAGAGTGCTAATGTGACATACAAGTAACTCCCACATATCGAATTATACAACGTCACGTAAATTAATTATAAAAAGTGTTTTTTTTTTAAGATATAAAAACTAAAACTGACAAAGTTAAATAAATAAATAACTACAAAGGAAAAGACAAAAACGCACACATTAGTCTTCGTCTTCACGGATACATTCAAAACCAGAGAAGCATAATAAAAGAGTGAGGATCCTCGTCGGATGATCAAATCACACCCGTTCATTGTCACATCTCGGCCCGGGCTCGACTCCACCGTAGCACAATATTGTCCGCTTTGGGCCCCGACCACGTCCTCACGGTTTTGTTTCTGGGAACTCACATGAGAACTTCCCAGTGGGTCACCCATCATGGGATTGCTCTCGCGCGCTACTCGCTTAACTTTGGAGTTCTGATGGAACCCGAAGCCAGTGAGCTCCCAAAAAGCCTTGTGCTAGGTAGAGATGAGAATATACATATAAGGCTTACATAATCCACTCCCCTGGGTGATGTGGGATGTTACAATTCATCTCGGCTCGACTTCACTGTAGCACGATATTGTCCGCTTTGGACTCCGACCATGCCCTCATGGTTTTGTTTCTAGGAACTCACACGAGAATTTCTCAGTAGGTCATCCATCATGGGATTGCTCTAGCGTGCGCTACTCGCTTAACTTCGGAGTTTTGATGGAACCCTAAGCCAGGAGCTCCCAAAAGGCCTCGTGCTAGGTAGAGATGGGAATATACATATAAGGCTTACATGATCCACTCCCCTGGGCGATGTGGGATGTTACAATCCACCCCCCTTAGGGGCCTGACGTCCTCATTGGCACACCACAGCCCGGGTTCGGCTATGATACCAAATTGTCACATCCCGGCCCGGGCTTCACCATATCTCGGGCTCGACTCCACCGTAACACGATATTGTCCGCTTTTGGCCCCGACCACGCCCTTACGGTTTTGTTTCTGGGAACTCACATGAGAACTTCCCAGTGGGTCACCCATCATGGGATTGCTCTTGCGCGCTACTCGCTTAACTTCAGAGTTCCAATGGAACCCGAAGCCGGTGAGCTCCCAAAAGGCCTTGTGCTAGGTAGAGATGGGAATATACATATAAGGCTTACAGGATCCACTCCCCTGGGCGATGTGGGATGTTACATTCATCGTACATCGTACGGTCATAAATTATTGTAATTTTTTTAATTTAAAATTGAATATAAATAGTACCTGACGAAAACTGATCGTACGATGTACAATAAACAAATGTGATTGGAAGATCCTCGGGATCCTTATAAAGAGGATCCTCTCTCAATAAAGATGACGATGCTCCTTTTTTTATTTTATTTTAAATATATTTAATCCACATGTCATTATATGATTGGATAGATGAGACCCACTTGTATTCCAAGAGCCATTTTGATTAGAAGGTCCAAATTCAGGGATCATTCGTGGTAGAAACCCTAAGGCTTAGTTGTAACAATAATCCATGAGAATTATCTCTAGTTTAATTTAGTCCCTACATTCTAGTATTACTTTCTTTAGTCCTCGAATTTAACAATGTGTTGTACTATTGATTCTCAATAACGCAATCTATTTTTTTCATTAAATTTAGGGGTATATTAGAAATTCATCTCACATCATTAAAAATGAATTTAAAATAGAAATGAGAAGGAAAAAAAAACCCCTAAAAAATCCTTTTTTTTTTTGGTGTAAGAAAATTGAAAACTTAGGATTTTTTTTTTTTGGTTAGTTGTTTAAGTCCAGCCACAGTTTGATTTCCTACCAACTTTGAAGTCGCATTGCTTAATATTCACAAGTTACTAAAGTCCAACTAGTGTTCTAAAACGTAGTCTAGGCGGCCGCATTTCAAAAATGTTCAGTAAATCAGCAAGGGTATTAGGCGGTGTTAGGCAGCAGACTAGGCGGGCTAGGGGGCCTAGGTGCCGAGCTAAGCAGCCTCCACGATGGTTCTGTTAAAATATTATACTTTCACCGTTTCACTACACCGCGAGGGTGAAGACATAAAATTTAAAAAGAGCAACCGAGAGAGCGTGAGGGAAGAGTAAGTGTGAGAGAGATATGTAGAAGGAATCAGAATAACAGTGCAATTGCAGGAAAAAAAACAGGAACTTTGACCTGGAAGCTTAAGATTTCTTCGCCGGAGAAGATTTCTTCGCTGTGCTTGAGGAATTTGACAAGACTCATGATTAGTTTTTTGGAAAATTATACAAAGAAAGAAGATGGAAATTAGGCGGAGAAGATGGGAAATCAGGCGGAGCAATCAAACAAGAATGGAAGGGAGAGGAAACGAGAAACCCCGAAATAAAGACCTTGTCGATTTCCAAGGCTTCAACCACTCCCGGGGAAGAAAATGATGACTCCCCTCTGTCAGATGGATTTCCACCATTATTAAACAAATATATTATATATTATTATCTATTTCCAAGGCCTTGCCGATTTCCAAGGCTTCAAAAGCCACTCCCAGGAACGATAATAATGACTCCCCTTTATCAGATATATTTCCATCATTATTAAACAAATATATTATATATTATTATCTATTTCCAAGGCCTTGTGATTTCCTGAGTTTATTAATTATATTAAAAAAAAGTTACCAACTTCACTATTAAACAAATATATTATATATTATTATCTTCTTCTTTTTTTTTATTCAAATTATGTACTTAAAATTCTTACATTACCTTTCTCTCTCTCTCTCTCTCTCTCTATCTCTCTCTATCTCTCTCTCTCTCTCTCTCTCTCTCTCTCTCTCTCTCTCTCTCTCTCTCTCTCTATATATATATATATATATATATATAACTTTTATTTTGTAGTTTACGATGGAATCATATATATTTTAAGTATAAACAGATACTTATTTATACAAAATATAATAAATTTAATTAAATCCGCCTAGTCCCCCTAGGCGCCCGCCTAAACCCTGCCTAGCCGCCTAAGCGCTAGGCCCCAACCCGCCGTCTGACTAGTGCCTAGCGTCTTTTAGAACCTTGAGTCCAACCATTTTCATTTTGTATTTTTATAATTCAAAATACATTTTGATTTAAGTTTTAGATATTAATTTATATAATTTCATTTGCTTTTTAGCTTCTTCTATTGTTTTTTGAAGTGTTAAGTTGAAGTTCTTAATATACTCCTAGATTTAACATAAAAAAAGAAAAAGAAAAAGATAACATTAGTGATAATGGCCTCTGGTGCAACAATTGTTAAGTTCGAGAACCAAAGAAACTAATATGAGAGTTCAGAGACTAAACTTAAACTATGGGTAAAGTTCAGGAACCAATGGTGAAACATGTCACATCCAGGGCTCGACTCCACTGTAGCACGATATTGTCTGCTTTGGGCCTCGACCACGCCCTCACAGTTTTGTTTCTGGAAACTCATACGAGAACTTCCCAGTGGGTCACCCATCCTGAGATTCCTCTTGTGCGAACTCACTTAACTTTGGAGTTCCTATGGAACCCGAAACCAGTGAGCTCCTAAAAGGCCTTGTGCTATGTAGAGATGAGAACACATATAAGGCTTACAGGATCCTCACCCCTGGGCAATGTGGGATCTTACAATCCACCCCCCCTTAGAGGCCCGATGTCCTCGTCGGCACACTTTAGGCCAAGGATTGGCTCTGATTCCAAATTATCACATCCCGGCCCGGGTCCCCACCACATCCCGGACTTGACTCCATCGTAGCACGATATTGTCCGCTTTGGGCCTCGACCACACCCTCACGGTTTTGTTTCTGGAAACTCACACGAGAACTTCCCAATGGGTCACCCATCTTGGGATTGCTCTTGCGCGAACTCGCTTAACTTCGGAGTTCCGATGGAACCCGAAGCCAGTGAGCTCCCAAAAGGCCTCGTGCTAGGTAGAGATAGGAATATACATATAAGGCTTATAGGATCCTCACCCTGGACGAAGTGGGATCTTACACAACACATGCTTATAGTCAAAGACTAAGAAAACTAATACGAGAGTTCAGAGATTAAACTTAAACTATGATAAAGTTCAAGAACTATTGCTACAATTAAGCCAAACCCTAATTTAAACTAAGAAAGAGACAAATTTGAACTAAATGCGAAAAAAGAGTTTATTGCTCTAACCAACTAAACTAAATTTGATTATGTATGCATTCAATTATTATTGCATGATATTAATAGACATGACATTTTTGTGCACCAACTTTAACATCCATTTATGTATTCTTCCTAAACCAAACAAAACTTTAATTTCAACAAAAAATTACATAAATGAATGTTAAAGTTTGTGCACAAAAATGTCATGTCTATTAATGTGTCGTATCATTTCTCCACTAGATTTCTTCATAGTTTTTTTTTTTAATAATAATTAGTTTTGAAAAGAGTCAATGAGGGGATCAAAATTTTTTTTGAAAACACAATATAATAGAATGGTTTTTTTGTTGTAAAATCGACGGTATGTGTGCAGTGGAACATAAGGTAAATAAGACATAATATTTACAAGGTTTGGTAAGTGTGCTTACGTCCTCGGGGCAGCAATAGTATTTTCTTTTATTATGTGAAATAATAAGAGTACAAAGATAACTCTCACTATTTTCTTTCTTCTCTCTAGCTCAATTCACTGGTATTTTATTCTGTATGTCTCTTCTTTCTCTTCTTCTTCTCTTCTCTCTTCTTTTCTTTCTCCCTTTCTTTCTTCGTCTACGTGCTCTCAATTTATAGGCAAAAGATTACTGCAGCAACACTATTTGCTTTACAAACTTTCTTCATATGAATGATAACCCATCTTATATTTCTTTGGATGAATAGTAACAACACTCCCCCTTGGATGGCCATATGTCAATTTCGGTTGCCTCGTTAAAATTTTGATCTGTTTTGGATGCTCCCCTTGATGAGTATCTCCCCCTAATTTCGAATTCTTTAATCTGACTAACTACTATGTTAATGTAATCTGATACCATTCATGATAGTTGAAGTGTTTGCTTCTGAAGGTGGTTCACATGCGCTCTAAATTTTAATGACCACATGCTTAACCAAACTCCTGTATTTCTGAAAGATATGAAGATTTTGCAATGAATGTTGCTTCTTTGATCGTTGTAGGATCAATTTATTTCCATATGTAAATACAAATCATTTCTGGGAGCGATTTGTATGCAGGCTAGAAAGATATTCAGATTTGTTCTCGCCTAATAAGACCATGGTTATTATTGAGTTCTTTGGAATAGAATGAGCACATGTCTATAATTTCCTGGAGTTATCAAAAGATAAACTTTACTTCATTCTAATACCATATGTTGGCATTGTGTTTCACATGAAATGTAACATGTGACTTAGTGTATTGTACTAAATACAGTAATGCAAATACCTCACTAAGATATGGTACTCCTAGACCAAATACCAATTCATCATTTCCCTCACGAGGATTAATGAAATTTCTTAGCATCTATTGGTTAATCATTTGAGTATTCAAATCATAATCTTCAATCCATATGGTTTTTAATACCATAAACATTTTGGATAAGATTTGTGCTGGCGTATTATTCGATATATAGCTCAAGACAATATTCCCTTCAGCATTTTATAATATTTCTAGACTCTTCAGGAGTCCCAATTTAATATCAACTCTTGCAAGAGATTTAGTATGTTGCAACAATATCATAATGATAGTACTCACTAAGACAATTTATACCATTTATTGGTATTGAGTACATAATTTATGCTTTACCCTTTTAGGGTTTTCTTCAAGCAATTTGAATCCTTCAGGGATTTTCTACAGTTCATGACACATTCACCTTTGGAATTTATATAGAGCAACTTGCTTCCATGTATACTTGAGGGATTTACTTGTGGAGATATGCTTCGGGCATGTATAATTCTCCACTGAAATGAACAAGCTTCACAATGAGAAATCATGTTTCCAGGAGTGTATTACAATTTTAGGTTTCAATTGGAAACCTTGTATCATATCATGTGAGTGTATTTCACTGTATTACAAATGCCCACATGTAATCTTCTGGGTTCAACATCATTTGGCAATTTGTACTATAGGTCCATTTTTCCACTTGTAATGGAATTGCCTTTCTCCATTTTTTGCCAATAATTTTTCTTTTTGTCGACGAACAAAAGAATGTGATTCAATATCAACACAGCTCATTGATGAATTTAATAGCTACTGAAAACCAAAATTAACATTGGTAATCGTCAATTCGTGATCCATAATTCTCATGTGCATGTGTATGCATATTTACAAGTATTTTATTACTTTGGATATCCTTGCCTCTTCAGGGGCTTTACATTGTCTCTTCTAAGACATTCATCTCTTATTAGATGAATTGTTTGAGAATTTGGATCATAACCTCCTTTAGAGCGTTATAGAGTTTGGATTTTTAATTTTCACTTCTGAGGAGTTGAATCATTGGAACCTACACATCAATCATGCTTCAAGCATAAAATATATTAAAATTACCATGTCCAAGGATTATCCTTTTTGGAACTTGAATCCATGTGGCGACTGTCATGCTTCGGGCATGCAACAGTTCATTAATGTCAAGTATGTGGATAGTCTAACTGAGACTTCAATCCATGCGGCATCTCTATAACTTGTAATTAACTAGTATTTTTTATTATCGTTTTGTACATCATGTGAATTATATAAATTGGTAGTGTTTGTTGGGGTTATGAATAGGATTCCCATCATTGAACTTTTCATCTTCCATTCACTTAATCAGCCATCAATTTTCTCCCTTTGGACTTATATGGGCTCATTATTGATTATTTTGCTTCAGTCTCTTGCCCAATAGAAGTGGTGTGCAACCTTTGCCCTTGGCTGGTCTATCACTTCTTGGTGACTTGTCCATGCTTGGCAACTTTAGTGTAAAGAGCCAATAATGTACCAATTATTTTGTGGTGTTGGTGACTTGAGATCCAGCTCCAACAATAGTTGAATATGACCACTCGATAGCAATGCAAGGTAAGCAATCAGGAAAAGTCCTAGGCAGTCGGTTCCTGATCAGAAGTTTGATTTCAGGTTCCAACTGATCGCTTTTTTCCTCTTTGCCTTGTAGATAAGAGCAAGGGCAAACGAAAATACAGGGAAATATCATGATATGAGATACTTTTGCTCTCGACCCTGATGATATGAGATACTTTTGCTCTTGAAGAAAGACAGTAGAAGGATTTGATGCTGATGTAAAGCTTCTCGATCAAAAATATTTCTTGCTGAGAAAATGAGTTTGGTTGCAGATGCATTCTCGACGGGGAAGATGAGCTAGGCGTTTTGGAGGTATGCGTTGCCACGAAGGTCGACATATATAGGGATTTTCCTATAGCAGGTAGTGGTGCGGATGTGGCATTGTCACCCACGCTTGTTGGTAACAGTGGTGTTGGAATAGTGAACTTTACGCGTTTTAAGTTGTCAAAGATATTTTGACAAGCAGCTGTGTTACCTCTCATTTTATAGAGGTATCCAAAATGCATGCTTTAAAGATTGCCCGCCTGTGAAAATTGGCTTTGTTGTATTTATGAGATTTCACTCTATCTAACCCTTTTCTTTCATTATTTCAAAAAATGGCTTGCCTATCCAACATTTGTTTAGATTTGAGTCTCGGGGGAGATGCACATGAGCCGCGTCAGGATATTATGTGGCGCTCATCATTTTTATCTTCTAATGGCCCTCTTACAGTTGGAGGTTCTGTGATGAGTGATGATATAATGGCTACAGTAGTAGCTAGGAACCATCTCACTACCAGAGATAATAGAATACTTTTAAAGAGGTTTGATGAATTGGTTGTTCAAGACACTTTGGTTTTCAGTGTTCAATGTGTGGGTTTTGTATCCAACATAGGCCAACGTCTACTTGCTCGAACTCGCCAAATCGAAACATTAATGGCTGAGGTGGCAAGTCTTAGACAAGAAATTAGAGGGCTTAAGCACGAGAATAAAGAGTTGCATAAACTTGTAAGATGTCGATGGTCACATAATCGAGTTTTGCTAAGGTCACCATTTTCTTATTCCCAAGAAGAAGAAATTCAAATATGATGGAAATTGCGATAATTAACTCATACCACATATAGCATATGTCTACACAAAATGTTAGAACTTCAAGTTCTTAACATTATTTATATTTTGAACTTCAGGTCAAAACATTATTCATATGTACTCGAACTTTAATCTCAAAATTAACATAATTAGAACCTTTAGGTTCATATTTCTGGAATTCATACCCATACTTAATCTATACATGGATTAAGGAACTTATGGTCCTCATTTACATGAATCAAGGAACTTTTGGCCTTCATTTAATAGTTTGTGGACTAAGGCACTTATGACTGTCATTTTAATTTAATTGAGGAACTGCTGCTCTCTCAATTGGTTAAAAAACTTTAGGTTTTGATTTGATTGAGGAACTTTGGGTCCGATCTTTTTTTAGTGATGGAACTTCAGGTCCAATCATTTTATATGATAAGGATCAAGAAACTTCAGGTTCTAATCTGATCAAGGAACTTCAGGTCCTTTTATATACTCATCATAAAATGTAGTACACTAAATAAATTAAAGCAATATGCGGTTATTCCAGCCATGGTAAATAAATTGCTTTTAAGTAAATAAAGCTTGTGACAAAGGCTTTGATTAAGCACCATTCACATAAATATCAAGGCTTAAAGCAAAGGATAATAACTCCACTCATTGTAAATAAATTGCTTTAAATAAATAGAACCTGTGATAGGGCTTTAAACCAGCACCATACACATAAATATGCCAAAACAGAAAAGGCAATGATTAAATTTCCATCTCATTTTTTTTCTTTTTCTTTGTTTGCCACTTTCTTTTGTTTCATCCTTTTTATTTTAATTTCATTTCACAGTTCTAAGTCCTTTTAGTTACTCAGGAAGTAATAGTAACAATAAGTCCCAATTGGTGTTCCTTTTCCTGTGAGTTTCGAAAAAGTCAAAAAGGTTCCCATAAGTTTTGGATTCAAGAGTAGTATCTGCAACCTATGAAAAGATTAAACCATTAGATTTAACTCAAATTTTAGTATGATATGGATAAGAGTATACCGAACAACTTTCCTGAAGAAACAGTTTCAATCTGAGCTAGCGAAAATAAAGTTTGGGTACTCATAAGATGGCTATTCAGTTTTCTGCGAAATTGGAAACTGGGTTGATGTTTCAAACATATGCGATGATTGCACTGCTGTAATTTTCTGAAATTTTGATATGTGATAGGGTACTGGGCGAACGAACAACTTTCAAGAAAAAGTATCTCAATCCAAGGTTAGCAAGTTGGAGTTCAGAGGCTGTTTACATGGCTGTTAGATTTTTTGTCAATAATAATGATAATAGTTATATAACCAAATTGTTGTAAAATCGACGGTGTGTAGTGGAATAAATAAACAAGACACAAAATTTACGAGGTTCCTCTACAGTCAGTGTGACCGGAGTACGTCCTCGAAGCAGCAGTGATGCTTTCATTTATAATCTAAAGTAATATGATTACAAAGATAACTCTCTCTATTATCTTTTTTTTTTTCTTCTCTCCGCTGTGAGCCTTGTGGCTTCTCTCTTCTTCTTCTCTTCTTCCTTCTTTCTTTTCTTTCTTTTCAGTCGTATGTCTATATGTGTATATTTGTTCTCCTTCTTCTCATCCATTTTATAGACAAAGCTTTAGACAAAGTTATGGTGGGATGAACAGTGGATTGGTAATGGGATAGGTGGACATCCACAATGAATGGCTTGTGAATTATAAAACTCCCCATTGGATGGCCACAAGTCTTCAATTGACTTGTTACAATCTTGATCTATTTTGGATGCTCCCCCTGATTTCAAATTCTTTAGGTCGATCATTGATCATTCTGCTTTAGTCTCTTAGCGGGGAGAGTTGCCGAATGAGATGTTTTACTTGTTGTTAACTTTCCACAGGCTTTTTCTTGAACTGGGCTATAGGACTTTCTGCTAGACTTGCACCAAAGGTCTGAATTTACTCCTTTTATCCGGAGTGGAATTTGATTCAAGGGTGGTAGACACTTGATCTTGAATTGGACTTGTGATTTCTTCAAGATCCTTGGAACTTGTCCTTGAATGAAATGAAACCATGAGTAGCTCCACATGACAAGTGATCTTTGGCTCTATCGGGGATGAATCAGTTCGTGTTTTGTTGTGCTTGTCTTTACATGCTTCAATGTATCATTTTCGTTTGCCTTATTTGTTCCCCTTAGAAGTGGTATTTTCCCTATCCAGGTTTGGTATCTTCTCTTGCAGTATTTGTCCTCTGATGCAGGAGTGGAATGCAAACCTTGCATTTGAAAGGTCCTTCAGAACATCACTTCTCAGCGACTCATCATGCTTGGTGATGTGAAAATTAACTTGATACACAAATTAAACCCTATTGATGACAATTGTAGTATATATGCAAGTATGGATCGTTCTAGACCGGGGATTAACAAGGGATGCTAATCAACACAAATAAGACCTAAAAACACTTAATTAGACTCTATAGACTCACAACTAACTTAAAACACTCAAAACAGCAACAACCAATAAAAAAGACTCAATTCTAGACCTAACAAGTGATTTTGACGAAAATAAGACTTAACTTGACTCCAAAAGACTAAATAACACTAAACTAGACTTAGAAACACCAAACTGACTCTAAACAGCACAATACTAGCAAATAGACACAAAACTGACTCTATGGAGTTATTTGGACGAAATTTAACTAACTTAGACTCAAAACACAAAATTGGACAGATTTGAACACTTTTCTAACTAATCTAACACACTTAATAAAAGGGGGAATTGATTTGGACGAAATTAATTAAACTAGGCAGATTACAAAACTAAATAGATTAGACACTAAATTAGGTGAATTGAATGGGTGAAAGGCTAGTTAGAGGGTCCTTCTCCACACATGACATATGCATACAAAACAATTTCCAGTTATTATTCCTTTAGACTATGAATGACAATGCCCCAAATTAACCATGAAAAGCATAAATTAACTTTCAGATTTTCCTTAACTCATTGAATTGGATGGAATAGGCATCGCAACCAAATTATCTTTCCCAAGTTCTCTATATGAAACGTATAATAAAGATACATATCAAAATTCATTAAGTTCTATGAAAATCATAAGCATTGACAAGGCATTCATCACTATGAAACGCATGAGACTCATGCCAATGATTCACTTAACACGATTGTGACTAGCAACCTTCACTACTTGTAAATATAAGCGAATAACGATTATGTGAAATTCCCTTATACTCTAGCATCAAATTCATGCATGCAAATTAAGTGTCGACCCTCAATCAACACACATAAACAAGTTTTGATTACTCAGATAAGCAAATTGCATTCAAGACTTAAGAGACAATAACTGGATGTAATTAATTCATATAAAACATATAATCATGGCTTCAAATTCACCTCCAACTATAAAGAAATTAGTTCCACATGTTCATCATAATTGAAAACCAAGTTCAAATAAACATTGAACTAAAACTAGGATAGAAAGCACCCAGAAACACTCCACACTCCAATGGCAGATTATGAACCCTCCTTGGATGGTAGATTGCACGACACTCTTCTTCTCATTCCTTCCTTGCTTTCGGCACTAAGATGGTTTTGGTGTATGTGGTGTTTGATGGCTGAATCTATGATTGAATGAATGAATGAATGGATGGTAGGGGGGTTGCAGCACAAACATGAATTTATATATATATATATATATATAATGCACGGCAAACCCTAGGGATATCAGATTAGGGTTAGGGTTTGGTAGAAATCAGGTGGGAAAAAGACTAGGGTGCACCAAAATATGAAAGGAAAAGGATTGCACAATCTTAGGAGAAAAGGATTGTAGGTTTTAGGGCTTTTAGAAGAAGGAGAGGCGCCACATTTTTAGGGATTCTAGAAACAATGTGTTTTGTGGCAAAAATTGGACTTCTAGAGGGAATAAAGGGTGCGGCATTCTTTTAGGATCAGATAAGGTCTTCTAGAACCATATATTTAAGTGTATAAATATGAAATTAGGCCTTTTTTGCAGCTGAAATTAAGGTGGAACAAGATTAGGTTAGGATAAGATAAGGTTCTTTCGATAATGTTCCATGTTTCTTGCTCTTTCCTTATCTTCTTTGTCTTGAACTTGTTTCTCCAGATTTGTAGCATGTTCCTAGCCCCTTTTGACTCCAAATTCGTCCATCCACCTTTCTCCATATGCAAGCTATCCATAATAAGCCCAAAACTGCTTTAAAAGGCTCAAAATTACCTTTTCTTGCCAACTTTGTCATTAGGACCTACAAACACACGAAAACAGCTTAAAATACTATAATAAGTAGTAATTAGCTAACTAAATGCAAGGAAACAACATAACTAAGTAGCATAAATATGCTCCTATCACTTGGCAGCTCCAATCATCATATTAGCAGTTTGAAAATGAGTACTCGAGAGCAATGCTAGGTAAGCAATCAGGAAAGTTTCCAGGCAGTCAGTGCCTGATTGAAAATTTGATTTCAAGTTCCGACTAATTGCTTTCTTTCTCTTTAGTCCTCCAGGTGAGAATAAGGACAAAGAAAAGGACAGGAACATTGCATGATATGAGATACTTTTGCTTTCGTCCCTGATGATATGAGATATTCTTGCTCTGGTGTGACTTATTTGAAGAGGTATTCTCAGAGAGGAAGAAAACTGAGTATTTCGAGATGCTTTGTTAAAGATGCATTCTCGTAGAGGAAGAAGAGTTAGATATTTTTGTAGGTCTGCCTTGTTATGGAAGATAGAGGTCGACATATATAGCGATTTCCCAATAATAGGTAGTGGTGTTGTGCCTTTACTCTTGTCAGCAACTATGGTGTAATTAAAACAGTAAGATTCACGTGTTTTCAACTTTATCAGAGATCTTTGACAAATGTTGACGAACTGTTGACGAACTGTTTTGACAAATGTGATATCCAAAAGCTAAGATTGCGTCTGAGAAATGTTGACGAACTGTTTTGAAATTTGGAGAGCGGTGTCTCTTCGATTTTTGAACAAGTGGTCATGTTGCTTCTTCTTTTACAGAGGCATCAATTGTGCTCAAAATGTATGCTTGAAAAACTACTGCATGTAGAATTTTCCCTTTCTTGCACTTTTGAGATTTCATCTGACTTCCTTTTTCCTTCATCATTTCTGAAAAATGGCTTGCCCATCTAACATTGGCTTAGATTTAAGTCTTAAGAGTGGTACAGACGAGCCATGTCAGGATAATATATGGCACCCGTCCTTCTTATCTTCTAATGGTCATCTTACGGTTGGGAACTTTGTGATGAAGAATGACCTAACCGCTACAGTGGTAACTATGAATCTTCTCACTCCCAAGGATAATAGAATCCTTTCAAACCGGTCTGATGAGTTGGCCGTTTAAGACTCATTGGCTCTTAGTATTCAGTGTGCGAGCTTTGTTTCTAATATAAGCTAACGCCTACTTGCTCGAACTCACCAAGTTGAATCATTAATGGCTGAGGTAGCAAGTCTTAAACAAGAGATTAAAGGGCTCAAGCAAGAGAATAGAGTGTTACACATGCTTGCAAATAATTACTCGACGAGCATGAAAAGAAAGCTCGACCAGCTACTAGAATCCGAAGGTCAGACTCAAAATGACAATCAGGGGTTCGAGTCTTTATTCCAAAGACACCCATTGTCTCAGCCGTTTGGAGTTTCACCAAGCATTGAGGCTCCAAATAATCAACCTCTGGTGCCTTCCCCTTTTGGGGTACTTCTGAGTACTGAGGCTTCACATAAGCAACCTTTGTGAAGGTTCCCTCCTGTTTGTTTGTTTTAACTCATGTGTATGTAATTTTTCAGAGATATTAATAGATAAGCTTTATTTCATTTAATGTATTATGCCAAATACAATAAAGCATATACTTCACTAAGATGTGGTACTTCTGGATCAAATATCAATTTATCTTTACCTTCACGAAGATAAATGATCATTCTTAGTGTCTAAATAATTTGAGTATTCAACTCATAATCTTCAATCCATATGATTCTTTATAAACATCATGGATAAGATTCATGTTGGCATATTGTTTGATTCTGCAGTTCGAGACAATATCTCTCTCAACACTTTATAAACTTTCTTGACTCTTCAGGAGTCTAAATTTAATATTATCGACTCTTACAAGAGATTTTAGTATGTTACAACAATATCATAATGATAGTACTCACTAAGGCAATTTATACCATCCATTAGTATTTAAGTACATATTTTATGCTTTACCATTCCAGGGTTTTCTTCAAGCAATCTAAATCCTTTAGGGATTTTCTACACTTCATGACACATTTTCCTTTGGAATTTATACAGAGTAACTTGCTTCCATGTATATTTGAGGGATTTACTTATGGAGATATGATGTGGGTGACTCATAACCCTTCGTATATAATTCTCCATTCATGTGAACTTGTTTATAAGAGCATAATTTCAGGTTTCAATTAGTAACCTTGTGTCATATCATGTGAGTGTAATTCATTGTATTACAAATGCCCATATGTAACCTCATTTGGTTTAACATCTTTTGGCTATTTGTATTATATACACATATAGGTCCATTTTTCCATGTTCTTATAAGATTGTAACCGAATTGCCTTTCTCCATTTTTGGCAAATAATATTTCCTTTCGTCGACGAACAAAAGAATGTGACTCAATATCAATACAGCTCATTGATGAATTTAGTAGCTACTTGTAAAAACCAAAATTACCATTGGTTGTCATCAATCGTTGATCCTATATTCTCATGTGCAGCATAAAAGCTTTTCATTTCTTTGGATATCCATTGCCTCTTCAAGGGCATTACACTATTTCTTCCAGGATAGTCATAATTTAGAGAATGCGGATCATAACCTCCTCTAGAGCGTTATAGAGCTGGGATTTTAATTTCCACTTTCGGGAGTTGAGTCATTGGAACCTATATGTTTATCATGCTTCATGCATGAGACATCAATATTCCCATGTCTGCAGATTGTCCTTTTTGGGACATGTATCCATACGGCGATTGTCATGCTTCCGGCATGCAATAGTTATGCTTAGGAAATGCAATAGTTCAATAGTGTCATATTCTTCTTCTTTCAAAGTACTGAACCTTTTGAATCTAAGGGTCTGCCACGCTTCAAGCGTGTAACAGATTTGCTACCGCATTATTTTGTCCAACATGAACATCAATTCATGTAGGCACATTTGCAACAAGTATATGTGATTTTATTACTTTCGTTGCATCATTAAATGCATCTGGCATTTGATTTGCATATCGTTGCATCATACAATTATTCTCAGTTCGTTTTTATATTGATTGCTTCATGAATCAAAATAAGACAAATTCTCCTCGTTCTTCTGGAACGGTCTTTTCTCATCATTGTTTTGGAATGATATTTTCTCATCATTCTTCTGGAACAATGTTATTTTCTCCCCTTAACGGTGGGAAAACTGTTTTATCAAAATCCTAGTCTGCGGTAAACATATCCCTAGTCAAGGGTTCCAAATGTTAAATGATAGATGGTGAATCAAATTCAACATAAATTTCCAGTTTGCCTTCAGGCCTCATTTTTAGTACATTGTGGCAGTGCAATAGGCACATAGATAACATAATCAAAACTTGTACATGTGTAATGTTTGGCTGGTGCCCAAACACAAGTTACATTGAGAAATATTGATGGCTGGTAACTGGTCTCAACCAAACTTAATAGTGAATTATGTATAATGGTATGTCCACATGTAGAAAAACTTGCAATCTCGTTTTCATGAGCAGAGCGTTGGTAATCAATTTCATCCGCTTAATAAATGCTTTTGCTAAATCATTTTTGAGTATGAACATGAGGAACTTGGTGTTCACATCAATGCCCAATGATATGCAATAATCATCAAAACTTGAGATGTAAACTCTCCAGCAAAATGTATCATACATCAAGGAACTTTTGGTCCTTATTTAATAGCCTATGAATTGGGACTCTCATGGCCTTTATTACAATTAAGTTATGGCACTTCATCTCTTCAAACTTAAGGTACGTATCAAGAAACTTCATGTCCGATCTTAATGATCTAGGGACTTCATTCCTGATCTTTTTGCATGATGGAACTTTGGGTCTAATCATTTTATGTGATGAGGATCAAGAAACTTCAGGTTTTTATCTGATCAAGGAACTTCGGGTCCAGTATGTACTCATCGTAACAAAAAGAAGTACAATAAATAAATTAAAGCAATAGACGGTAATTCCAACCATGGTAAATAAATTGCTTTTAAGTAAATAAAGCTTGTGAAAAGGGTTTTGATTCAGCACCATTCACATAAATATCAAAGCTTTAAAGCAAAGGGTAATAATTCTACCCACTATAAATAAATAGAACTTGTGATAGGGTTTTAAACCAACACCATGCACATCAATATGCCAAAACAACAAATGCAATGATTAAGTCCTCATCTTTTGCTCTTTTTTTTTCTTGGTCTACCACTTATTTTGTTTCATTCTTTTTATTTTATTATTATTATGATTATTATTTTTTTCATTTCACAACTCTAAGTCCTTTTAATTACTCAAGACGTAATAGTAACAATAAGTTCCAATTGTTGTTCCTCCTTCAGTGAATTTTGAAAAAGTCGAAACGGTTCCCATAAGTTTTGGAGTCAAGAGTGTTTGCAAATTATAAGAAAATCAAACCGTTATATTTAGTTCAAAATTTAGAATGATATGGATAAGAGGATACCGAACAACTTTCGTGAAGAAACAATTTTGATCTGAGCTACCCAAATAGAGTTTTGGTACTCATAAGGCGCCTGTCCAATTTTCTGCGAAAATTGAAAATTGGTTTGGTATTTCAGGCATTTGTGATGATTGCATCGTTGGAGTTTTTTGAAAATTCGATATGTTGTAGGTACTGGGCGGACGAACAACTTTGAAGAAGAAAGTATTTCAATCCGAGGTTTGTTAATTGGAGTTCTGAGGATGTTTACATGGTTGTTAGATTCTTTACGAATTTTGAGTTTGTACCCTTTTGCTTATGCAAATGATGATATACAATCATACAACAACATATATATATATATATATATATATATATATATATATTTGCTTAAGGGAAATCAGTAGTACAAAGATTTTATGATGAAATGAAAAGATTTTCTTATATGTGAGATTCTAGGCAACATAAGTGAACATGATTTGTGGTTTTGTGCTTTCCACCAACACGAGAGCTTCTCGTGCTGATAAAGTGTTGTAAAATCGATGGTGTGTGCAGTGGAATAAATAAACAAGACACAAAATTTACGAGGTTCCTCTATAGTTAGTGTGACTGGAGTACGTCCTCGAAGCAGCAGTGATGCTTTCATTTATAATCTGAAGTAATAAGATTACAAAGATATCTCTCTCTATTCTCTCCTCTCTTTTTTTCTTCTCTCTACCGTGAGCCTTGTGGCTTCTCTCTTCTTCCTCTCTTCTTCCTTCTTTCTTTTCTCTCTTTTCAGTCGTATGTCTATCTGTGTATATATGCTCTCCTTCTTCTCATCCATTTTATAAACAAAGCTTTATACAAAGTTGTGGTGGGATGATCGTATGTCTATCTGTGTATATATGCTCTCCTTCTTCTCATCCATTTTATAAACAAAGCTTTATACAAAGTTGTGGTGGGATGAACAGTGGATTGGTAGTGGTATAGGTGGCCATCCACAATGAATGGCCTGTGAATTACAACACAAATGTATATTTACTTTAAGAAAATTAGTTATAAAGAGATATAAAAACGGAATGAAAAGATTTTCTTATCTGTGAGATTCCAGCCGACAGAGGTGAGAGGTAAGTAGTGCTTTACTAGATTTATAGCGTTGTGCTTTCCACCGACACGAGAGCTTTTCGTGCTGATAACGTATTGTAAAATCGACGGTATGTGTGCAGTGAAACATAAAGTAAATAAGACATAATATTTACGATGTTCGGCAAGTGTGCCTACATCCTCGGGGCAACAGTAATAATTTCTTTTATTATGTGAAATAATAGGAGTACAAAGATAACTCTTACTATTTTCTTTCTTTTCTTTAGCCCAGCTTACTGGTATTTTATTGTGTATCTCACTTCTTTCTCTTCTTTTCCTCTCTCTTCTTTTCTTTCTCCCTTTCTTTCTTCCTCTGTATGCTCTCATTTTATAGGCAAAAAATTATTGTAGCAACACTATTTGCTTTACAAACTTTCTTCATATGAATGATAACCCATCTAATTTTTCTTTGAATGAATAGTAACAAACTATTCATGTGGACCATCCACATATTACATTACAACATTTTTTTCTTTTGGCTTTGTTTTTGTGTGGTAAAACTTGCCTTCATAATGTCTTGATTTGGAAAGAACCACCTAGGAGGGGTTTCCCGCTACCGTAAGTCTCATATCACAAGTATAAAGTTACGTGTAAAATTGTCGACGTAACTTTATATTAGTAATCTGATATACTCCGACGACGGTAAACCTGTTTCACCTCCATCCTTCTCTTGCATCCGAGATAAAAAGGACCTGAATTCACGAGGGCCATATATTATGTAGTACATTCATGTGTCATTGTCTTCTCCAGTCGTTATAACTGGTTCTTATTTAACTCACACCCCCTCCCTCTTTCTCTCTCTTCAAGTTTACTTCAAGTTTATGCTTTAGATACTTGGTGTTCTCAGGGCTTCCACAGGAAAAAAAATATCTACTTTTTACTGAAAAGGACACAAATTTATTAAAAAGACGGGATTTTTTTTACAAGAAAATGAAATTAAGGAATATCTTTCCTCTTCCCCCTTTCTCTCTCATCATCCACACTCTCTCTCTCTCTCTCATGCCTCCTTATAAGAAATCCATTCCAACCAATCAGAATGCAGCAAACTCCATCACAATGACCCAAACAGATTAGCTTACCACACTCCCATTGCCCGCTTCTTGATTCTCCTTCCCTCTCGCTCCTTCCTCTCTCACTCCTCCAAAAATTATAGACCAAATTGAACCTCATAAAAAAACTTCCCTCATAATTCCCTGACTACCCATTAAGCCACGTGTCCCCAACTTCCACCACTGGCCATGAAAACCAACTGTTTCTTCCTCACTTCCCCAAGTGTCGTTCTGCTCTCCTCCCTCCCTTCACACAAACTATAAGACTCCAATCTTCTCCAGAACCCAAAGAAAAAGAAAGAGAGCTCTCTGCTTCTCTCTTTCTCCCTCTCTCTCTGTGGCTCTATTTCTCTCTCTCTCTCTCTCTCTCTCTCTCTCTAACTCCACTTTCTCACTCCTCACTTTTGAAACAGAGGAGTCTCTGCTTTTGGTGGTCGAGAGAAGCTGATTGGCAATGGCTTCATTGGTGTCTTCATCTTTCACCTTACCCAACGCAAAAACAGACCAACTTTCTTCCCTCTCCAGAAAGCAATACTTTCTCCACTCCTTCCTCCCCAAAAAAACCAGCAATTTGGGCTCAAAGTCCTCCCTCAAAGTGAAATGTGCCATGGGCAATGGCCTCTTCACCCAAACCACCCAGGAAGTCCGCCGCATCGTCCCCGAAAACAAGCAGGGCCTCCCCACTGTCAAAATTGTCTATGTCGTCCTGGAGGCTCAGTACCAATCCTCCCTCACAGCCGCTGTCCAGTCCCTCAACGCCGGCAACCGCTACGCCTCCTTCCAAGTTGTGGGTTATCTAGTCGAAGAGCTTCGTGACGCCAACACCTACAAAATGTTCTGCCAAGACCTCGAGGACGCCAACATTTTCATTGGGTCCTTGATTTTTGTGGAGGAGCTTGCAGTCAAGGTGAAGGAGGCTGTGGAGAAGCAGAGGGACAGGATGGATGCAGTGTTGGTGTTTCCGTCAATGCCAGAAGTCATGAGGCTCAACAAGTTGGGATCTTTCAGCATGTCGCAGCTTGGGCAATCGAAAAGCCCCTTTTTTCAGCTGTTCAAGAGGAAGAAGCAGTCCGCCGGGTTCGCTGACAGCATGCTCAAGCTTGTGAGGACTTTGCCGAAGGTGTTGAAGTACCTGCCGAGCGATAAAGCTCAGGATGCTAGGCTTTACATTCTCAGTTTGCAGTTTTGGCTCGGTGGATCGCCGGATAACTTGCAGAATTTCGTGAAGATGATATCGGGGTCTTACGTTCCGGCTCTGAAAGGGGAAAAAATTCCGTATTCAGACCCGGTTTTATTTTTGGACACCGGAATTTGGCACCCTTTGGCACCTTGTATGTATGATGATGTGAAGGAGTACTTGAATTGGTATGGAACTAGGAAGGATGCCAATGAGAAGCTTAAGAGCCCGAATGCGCCTGTGGTCGGGTTGATTCTACAGAGGAGTCACATTGTTACCGGAGATGAGAGTCACTATGTGGCTGTGATCATGGAATTGGAGGCAAGAGGGGCAAAGGTGATACCAATTTTCGCTGGTGGGCTTGACTTTTCAGGGCCGGTTGAGAGGTTTCTGATTGATCCGGTTACTAAGAAGCCGTTCATTCATTCTGCGATTTCGCTTACTGGTTTTGCTCTTGTTGGGGGGCCAGCAAGACAGGATCATCCGCGGGCCGTTGAAGCTCTGATGAAGCTCGACGTTCCATACATTGTCGCATTGCCTTTGGTGTTCCAGACTACTGAGGAGTGGTTGAATAGCACTTTGGGTCTGCACCCAATCCAGGTGGCATTGCAAGTGGCTCTCCCAGAGCTGGATGGAGGCATGGAGCCCATTGTTTTCGCTGGCCGGGATCCTAGGACAGGTCAGTAAAGCTTTATCCTTTTACCATGTCTATGATTCATAACTAGTCTTCATTTAGCACTTCGGAATGACTACTAAGAAGAAAGCCGGAAGATAAACGCCTTCTTAGTTTTGGAAAGCTTAACCGAAAAAATTATTCTCTGTGCTTCTTCATATGAACCGTTGTATTCGAAATTTACCAAGTGTTTCTTAATATTGTAATGTGATTGCAGGGAAATCACATGCTCTTCACAAGAGGGTAGAACAGCTCTGCATCAGGGCAATCAGATGGGGTGAACTGAAAAGGAAGGCAAAGGTATGCACTTTACGTTTTCTTGTTTCTTCAGAGAATTAAGGAAGTCGCTTTGAACACATGACATGAACCTGTAAAGAACGAACTTTCATGCCTAGTTTCGATATAGAACACTATAATTGCATATCTATCTTTAAAAATGACTATGAAAGAAGTAACTTCATGAATCTGCACTTTTTCGGCTCCTGATGGGGGCTTCAGGGTTGTGAAGCGGGTGTATCAAGAAATCTTGTAAACCTGAAAGCTTTGAATATGCCTCGAGTTTCATCGTTGCTTCAGTCATTGCTTCAGAATCTAAGATAGAAATTTGATCTTAACGAAGATGACGAAAGTAAATTACCTATTACCTCGGGTGGTATAATGGGATACTAAAATATCATCATCTTCTTGCTGTTCACGAGTAAAATACAATTTCGTAGGCATGATGTCTTCAATCTGTGATTATTCACTGAATAAACTTTGTACACTGATGCAGGCAGAGAAGAAGGTAGCTATCACGGTGTTCAGTTTCCCTCCAGACAAAGGAAATGTTGGAACAGCTGCCTACCTCAATGTTTTTGCCTCAATCTTCTCGGTTCTGCAAGAACTCAAAAGAGATGGTTACAATGTTGAGAACCTTCCAGAGACTTCAGAGGCCTTGATCGAGGATGTAATTCACGACAAAGAGGCTCAATTCAGCAGCCCAAATCTGAATGTTGCATACAAGATGGGGGTCCGTGAATACCAAAGTCTGACTCCATATGCCACTGCATTGGAGGAAAACTGGGGAAAACCTCCCGGTAACCTCAACTCTGATGGAGAGAATCTGTTGGTATATGGGAAACAATACGGTAATGTCTTCATCGGTGTTCAGCCCACATTTGGCTATGAGGGTGATCCGATGAGGCTACTGTTCTCCAAATCTGCTAGCCCACATCACGGCTTTGCAGCATACTATTCATTTGTTGAAAAGATATTCCAAGCTGATGCTGTTCTACATTTTGGTACTCACGGTTCACTCGAATTCATGCCTGGAAAACAGGTGGGAATGAGTGACGCCTGTTTCCCGGACAGTCTGATTGGGAACATCCCCAATGTTTATTACTATGCTGCTAACAACCCATCTGAAGCTACCATAGCTAAACGTCGTAGCTATGCCAACACTATCAGCTATCTGACTCCTCCTGCAGAAAATGCTGGACTTTACAAAGGTCTTAAGCAGTTGAGTGAGCTCATCTCCTCCTATCAATCCCTGAAAGACACAGGCCGCGGGGCACAGATTGTTAGCTCAATAATCAGCACAGCCAAGCAGTGCAATCTCGACAAGGACGTAGACCTACCCGAAGAAGGAGTGGAAATTTCAGCAAAAGAACGAGATCTTGTGGTTGGAAAGGTGTATTCCAAAATCATGGAGATTGAATCCCGCCTATTGCCTTGCGGGCTTCATGTCATTGGTGAGCCTCCCACAGCCATGGAAGCAGTTGCAACTCTGGTTAACATTGCTGCACTGGACCGTCCAGAAGAAGGGATTTCTTCCCTCCCATCTATATTAGCAGGGACAGCCGGAAGGGACATAGAGGATATTTACAGAAGCAGCGATAAAGGGATATTGAAGGATGTAGAACTTCTTCGGCAAATAACTGACACATCACGGGGAGCAATTTATGCATTTGTGGAGCGTACGACAAATAGCAAGGGCCAAGTAGTTGACGTAGCTGATAAACTAAGCTCAATCCTTGGGTTCGGTATAAACGAACCATGGGTGCAGTACTTGTCAAACACAAAATTTTATAGGGCTGACAGGGAGAAGCTCAGAACATTGTTCGTGTTCTTGGCAGAATGCTTGAAGCTAATTGTGGCTGACAATGAGATAGGGAGTTTGAAACAAGCATTGGAGGGTAAATATGTAGAGCCAGGGCCTGGTGGTGACCCGATAAGAAACCCGAAAGTGTTGCCAACAGGAAAGAATATTCATGCACTTGATCCACAATCTATTCCCACAACAGCAGCAATGCAGAGTGCAAAAATTGTGGTGGAGAGGCTGATAGAGAGGCAGAAGATCGATAACGGGGGAAAGTATCCTGAGACCGTAGCACTTGTATTGTGGGGTACAGACAATATCAAGACCTATGGTGAATCCTTGGCTCAGGTTTTGTGGATGGTGGGTGTATTACCAGTTGCTGATGCTTTTGGACGGGTCAACCGGGTGGAGATAGTACCTCTCGAGGAGCTTGGAAGACCGAGGATTGATGTCGTTGTCAACTGCTCAGGTGTTTTCAGAGACCTCTTCATCAATCAGGTATTGTCTTGTGATACACGTTAGAAACTTAATGTGGCACTCACAATAGTATAAAATAGTTACGATTTCTCAAAATTTTATTGTCTGCAGATGAATTTGCTTGACCGGGCAGTGAAGATGGTAGCTGAACTAGACGAGCCAGTGGAGCAAAACTTCATCAGGAAGCACGCACTGGAGCAAGCAGAAACCCTAGGGATCGGGGTTCGTGAAGCTGCAACCCGAATCTTCTCCAATGCCTCGGGATCATATTCCTCCAACATAAACCTTGCTGTGGAAAACTCCTCATGGAACGATGAGAAGCAGCTGCAAGACATGTATCTAAGCCGGAAGTCGTTTGCTTTTGATTCTGATGCCCCCGGTGTAGGCATGGCTGAGAACAGGAAAGTTTTCGAGATGGCTCTGAGCACAGCTGAGGCAACATTCCAAAACCTTGACTCGTCGGAGATCTCACTCACTGATGTGAGTCACTACTTTGACTCCGATCCGACCAATCTGGTGCAAAGCCTAAGGAAAGATGGAAAGAAACCCAGTGCTTACATTGCTGACACCACCACAGCCAATGCCCAGGTGAGAATCGATACGCTGGTGTACTATATTTTTGCTTATACTGCAGAATCTCCAGTGTCCAGTTAACAAGCTTGTCTTGCAATGCAGGTTCGCACATTGTCTGAGACCGTACGTCTTGATGCAAGGACGAAGTTGTTGAACCCGAAGTGGTACGAAGGAATGTTGTCAAGCGGATACGAGGGTGTTCGGGAAATCGAGAAAAGGCTGACTAACACGGTTGGGTGGAGTGCAACTTCTGGCCAAGTTGACAACTGGGTGTACGAAGAGGCCAACACAACTTTCATTCAAGACAAGGAGATGTTGGAAAGGCTCATGAAAACGAATCCAAACTCCTTCAGGAAGCTGGTACAGACATTCCTCGAGGCCAACGGACGCGGTTACTGGGACACTGCAGAGGAGAATATTGAGAAGTTGAAGGAGTTGTACCAAGAAGTTGAAGACAAAATTGAGGGAATCGATCGGTAAACTCATACCGCGTTGTTGAGAACACTGTAAATTAATTTGCAAATATCAGTAACACAACGATTTACTGGAGCTCCTCTCTGCCCCTCCCTTCCTCCAGCTCCTTCCAAAAGGACAGGCACTTCTTAACCAGTTCCCCACCGTAGTTCAATTCATTTTCGGGGATATGTACCTGTACTGCTACTTTGCACATTTTTAAGTCCTATAAATACATGGTTTCACAATTTCTGTCATAAACAATCTCCATATCGTCTGTTAGCTATCAGTTTCCCATACATTGACAGCTCTCAAATGTCAAAATAACAGAACTAGTATCGATTACCATCAGGTTCTTAGTCTGATGACAGTGAATGAGTATGCTTAGTGATTTCGAGGTGTGACCCGTCCCTCACGGGAGGAAGGATATGAATGAAATCGCCCGAGCTTACTCATTCCCCCCACTGAAATTACATTTCGGGGTTTCTGTAGAGAACGAATTGCCAAAAGAAATAAAGGTTGGAGAGCTAGCCATCGGTACCGGTAAGTCTCGGGGCGTTAAATATCTCAAGATGATATTACGTTTGAGACAGAGGCATTCTAACAAAAAACCCAAATGTAGCAGTTGCAAGAATTTGAATCAATCTACAAGTCAAATTTGGGATTGTTGAAGACACAAATTCTAATTTCATATATTGATGAACAAAAAGAGATTGATGAATACATCTTTTGGGGGGATCTTCAATCACTAATGAATGGTAAAACGTAAACCTACAGAAAATGAAAACAAGGAAAAAAACGACCAAAGATAACCCCCCTAAAAAAGAAGAAAAGAGTTCCGTATGACAGTTAACGAAATGGTACATGTTTTCTTACACCCTTTTCATGGTATTTTTAGTATCAAAAGAGATGAATTTATCTTCAAACTAACTCCATTAGGAGAGGATCACCTTCTGCCATTACCCTTGTTAGTTTAATGAACTCTTGTTCGCTTGTCACACTCCATGGGTGAACCGCAGGTACTTTAGCCGAATACAAGGATGAAGAATTCGTAGAAGGTAGTTGTTCCTCATAGATCATTGTACTGAGCACCGAGTCAAAGTTCTGAGGTGAATCTAATGCTTGAAAGAACATTGGAATGGCAACCTTGTAATGAATTTCTAGATTCCCAACTAGATTAACAAGATCGACGAAGTCAGCTACAAACCGACGAGGGATGTAGAACACCTCAGAACTGCACAGTGTGATGCTCTTGCGACTAGTTAAACTGTTCTTATAACTGACTTGGAAGTGAACTGGCATCGTGCTAACAACCTTCTTTACCATGCCTGCTTGCTTTGAAAACCATTCTTCTGGGTTGTCTTTTGTTGACACGGTACTCCAAGACTTGGATACCTGAATCCCATTGAAATTGTGAGGGAGAAAGCGATACTATAACGGTTTGAATTTTTAATTTTGTATTCCTATTATAGAAGGTTTATATGTGTGTAAACAGGTTATTCGAAGTCAAGTTACCTCATTTGTGATCCACAATTTAGTTTTGTCTGCCTGTAGAAGATTCCAGTAATTAAGAATAGTATTGTCCTGAAGAAATAAAAATCCATCTGCACCGGAATATCGATCAAAAATTTTGGGCATGTACCTACAAAGAAATATGAAAAAGCACAACCAGAAAATTAGCAATGGCCCATCTTAACTAATTCCAGCTTAGCTTTAACCAAAATGTAAGTTAAAAAACAGTTAGGATTTCACATACAACCATTTCTCCATCATCATAAACTATAAAAATGAATACTTAAGAAAAAGTAAAATTGATAGCGAAACTACCAAACTTGCTTTCTAACGAAGCAATTCAACAGCGCTTCAAATAAAAGATACTTTGTACCAGACATATTCCAGGGGATATGCACAGATTCTGCAGCCTAAAATCGAATTGGGGGTTACAGGACTTGCTTCTGAAGCTGTCTTCAGTTAACTCATCTTATTTAGCAGATAAATGTAACTAGCCCATAGGCCTTTCCAAAAGGCACCAATTCACAAAACCGAGAAGAAATGAAAAACAACAATGCACCTCTAAAATTAAAATATTTTCTAAACCGCAGGGTTTTTTAGAATAACTAAAACCAACCATTAACTGCGGAAATTCAATTATACCCACATAAAGCTACTGAATATGCTGTGGGATCCCAATGCAGATATCTACCAAAAAAATAAATAAATGCAGCCAGAGACTACCACCCCTTTAAGTGATGAAACTTTCTGCACTCCGCCTTCAAGAAATGAACAGAGCTTAGAAGTTAGAATGACATCCCCTACATGATGACAAAAACCTATAGTGTGGGTATCAATCCCCAAAGCTGTCATGGATGATGAACTCGTGTAACTTAGCTACGTCACTGATGCCACTATATTAATTTCATACAAGCAAATTTCCTATGTTAACTGCAAATGCGTCCGGTTATATAAAATTGCATGTCTCAAAAGATGCCCTACTTTTACTTTTAACTGCACGTTTAAGCTCCTACTCTCATCTACTACTATGCCTAACAAGTCTTAAACAATGAGAATTCCAATACAACTATATCAAGATGGTTTATCCCAGTTGTTCTTGCAACAATTAATCAATACCTTTAAAAATAGAAAACTCAAATGTCCACAATTTTGATATCACTTAAACTTGTATCTAACCTAATCCTTGGATTAATGTATCTAAATCAAAACAAGTTTCAATTGATTACCACGCATCCCCTTCTCTTCTTAATCCTTACTCCCCAGCTACCCAGAAGAATATAGGAAGCGAAACTAAACAATTCAACATGATTGAAAGCCAACAAAGTAATCTAATAAAAGTGATATAAGCAAGATGAGGTTCAAATTCATGAGAAAAACGACTTACTTGTATATATTATCCAATTTTCCTTCTTCAACAGCAAGATCGGTGTTCTTTAGATCAGACAAAATGATCACAGTTTTAAATATCCGCCCATAAAGCAATCTCCATTCCAAAGCAGTACGTTCCACAGGTCCACTGCAAAACATGATAAGCACAACATTCCCAAAATTCTTCCTCCATCTAATCAAATTTCCAATTTCATAGTTCACTGTTCCTGTTTCCTCAACTCCAAGATGAACTGATGGAAATTTTTGCGGGACAAACTCTTTTGTATCCCCATGACCAATATTTGCCCGTGGCCGATCCAATTCCAATGACATTAATCTAGGCTGCTGATACCCTACAGCAATTAAGTCATGAAGCCAAGCAGCGGTAAACTTCAGATCCTTCTCAGTCCAAAACCCCTCTTCTGCCATGACAAAACTTAACTCCAAAATCTTTTCAAACAACCTATGCTTACCCGATCTCCATGAAACCAAAAATTTGATCAAACGTCCTACATTAACATGAAGATCTTTCTCTTCAGAAAAGGGGTATGCCTGAATTCTATCATACCGATGAACAGTTGGGGGATAAACTACAACATATCCACCTATTTCCCACAAAAGCCTTTGCCCCCAGTAACCCCTTAATATATCAGAAGCCATTGTGCTAACAGAAACAGGAAGCATCAAACCCCAAAATGCCGACGAATGGTAAATAGTATTGAAAGAATTAACAGGCACCATCGTCCCCTGCGGCAATGCCACTTTTGGGGCATGGTCATCAAACCTTATATCAAACGCTTCCAAACCCGATTTTCGTGTAAAATAAAACACAGAATCGACATCAGGAAGTCCATTGGATATACCCTGTTGTATAAACTGCTTTCCACCAAAAACCTCACTGTAGAACTCTTCATGGCCAAGCTCACCAACATTCTCCAATGGCAAACCTCTCGGCCACACAGAGCGTTGCCCGAAATGAATATACGGGTTCACAATGGTCCTGTTGGGATTCTCATGGCTATACTGCAAGATAGTCTCTTGCCTAGCACCCTCACCCATCAATTCCACATCAAAATGTTTACCCAAATCATCACCAATCACCTCTCCGCGATCATCAGCGTCGAAGATCTTCTTCGCCCCGTGCTGGATCGCAAACAAGTAACCCACACTCTTCCTAACATAAGAATCATAAGGCAGGTACTCCAAAACCCTAAAACCCAATTGAGCTTGTTGTTCAAGGGACAGAAAGATAGCACCTTTGAGGCTCCAATCCGACGGCGTTTTGGAGTTCCCAATCGCCAGGACCTGCCACCCCTTGAGCTTCACGAGCTTCTTGAGCGAGTCAGACGGGTAATCGGAGACAGAAACGACAACCCATTTCTCAGATCGGAAGTTTGCGTAGGGAGACGACGTGTCGGAGATGGTCTTGACGGTGGATTCGAGCTGGGGCATCCGAATCTTCTCGAGGTTCTGAGCCTGGGTCTCGAAGCAGAGCAAGGCGGCGGTGTCACCGATGTTACGGAGGACGAAGAGGGCGGCGACGGTGGCGATCAGAAGCACGACGGTGACGATTTTGTACAGATTCTCGGAAACCCATGTGGAGAAATCGAGATTCGGAGCGAAGGAAAGCGACGCTCTAGAGTTGGAGTGAGAGTATTTTGGGGATTTGGGTCCGTTGCGTTCTTGGACAAACATCGAAACGAATTCAAAACCCCCAAACGCCCCAGATTTTTCTGTATCGACAGACTGCGCTCAGTCAGAAATGCCTTGACTCGGACGCTGTATCGACAGATTGAGATGCACCGACAAACATCCACCCGCAGTGCTGCTTCTGTACAGCAACAAGATGTTGAGAGCTGAGCTGCCGGCTGCGTGTGATTTCAGCAAGTTGGTGAGTGATTGCTTTCTTTCTTTCTCGCACGCTCAAGTTGTTGCACTGCCGACAGGCAACAGGTGTGGTAGTCAGAGAAGAGAGAGAGTTTCTTAAATTTCACGTCTTGATTGAATGCAACTGCTTTCTCTCTCTCTCTCTCTTGCAGTTTGGCGGTGGGGACGGGGGGTCTCTGTCTTCTTTCTTCTTCTATTTTATTATTTTTTATTTGTTTATATGAACTGGATCACGTTCTGGAGTTGTTGTAGTTGGCTGCTCTCCATTGCAGCTCTGCAATTTTATGGTATCCATTGGATCGATGGAGAATTTTTCACACTACTTATCGTATGATCAAGAACGATTTGGCTTACGCCCACATCTCTTTATAATTTTTTTTTTTTTGGTCAAACTAAGGGGATGTATTTAGTTGAAATTTTAAAAGATTTTAATTCTTTTAACGAATCTAAGGTATTAAATTAGAATTTTAAGTGATTATTTGAAATTCAATATGTATTCAATCAAGATTTTAAGATAATTTATTAAAATCCTTAGAAATCCAGATGTATTCAATTAGAATTTTAAAGAAGTTTATAACATTCCAAGTATTCAATTAGAATTAGAATTTAAAGAATTTGGAAAAGTTGACGAATTAGAGGAAATTAGAGAGATTTTGTAGTGTATTTTAAGCATCCACAAATCTCACCTCTCCTCATGAGATTTCGAGGGAATTGAATTAAAATTTTACGTAGAATATCTACAAATCAATTAAACTCCATAAAAATTTCTTAAAATCTCTCAAATTCCCAAATGAAATACTTTCATTAATTAAAAAAGACAAGTCGTGTGGATGCAAATTTCCGCCATATTCTTATTTGACAAAAATGCACCTGTAAAATAATAACATCTAGGATTAAGATCAAAAGCCTCACGTGCCCATGATTAATGGGGGTCTTTGACCGAAGAATCTTCGATGCCAAAATTAAAATTATGAAAAGAATGTGTTTAGGAGTTTGTGGGTAGCAAATGGCTAAGTTTTTTAGTGGGATAATATGACTATTTATAAGGGAGTGGTATGCTCTATTTGGAGAATAATGGCTGGCCATATATGGTGTATTTGGAAAATAATTGCAAGATATTATATGAAAAAAAATATCTTGCAATTAACATGGTAATTAATCCCAAATTAAATAGGAAGTTTTGAGAGTTATCTTTTGAATAAGGATTTGATGAGCAGTGATAAGAAATATTTGAATAAATACCATTTTGATCACCTTTGACTCTTCCTTGATTGAACCATTATTGTCTGTTGCATGCATGTGGGAATCCCGGTAGGGTATTTTTGTCCATTTTACCCAAAAGTCCACGTGTTACATTCATAATTTTCTTGATTATTTATTGCTCCATAAATGCCCCCACACCTACTGGGCTGCAAGGGCAGTAAGTGTAGAGATCTTCAACTTAGATGCAGATTCCTACTTGGACTTGGAATTAGATTCTTCAAGGAAAAGGAAATAAATCGCCACCAAAGCCTATTTAAGCCTACCTTAAAGTAGGGGATTAAATCAACTTCCAAGGACAATTATTTATCCTTACAAGAAAGAAAGAAAGCTAGAGGATATTTGTTCCCCTTCCCTTAGCATTCTTCTTCGTTTACCCGTGCAAAGAACTGTCTTCCGTTGATTTCTTTGTCTTCTTTGTGCCACACCAAGGTAAGAAAGACTTAATTTTTTGTCTTCATATTGGGTGGTGCTACTGCAGGGCAGTTGTCGGGGTGGTGTGACACATGGGCTGGCAAGGGCCAAGAGACGGCTTAGCATAAGCCAAAGAGATGGTGTGGCAAGGGCCACGACTTGGCTGGAGCCAAGGGTTAGCTCGGCATGGGTTGAGGAAATGTCATGGCATGGGCCACGGTTTGGACTGCTTGCTAAGAATGAGGAAATTGCTTGATTTTGATTTCTCAGCTGCTATAGATGAAGCAATCGAGAACGGAGCTGCTAAGATCGGAGCTACTAAAGATGAAGTGTTAGATGGGCAAACTACTAAGTGCGAAGTGGTTGCTGAGGGCATGATGGCTGCTGCAGAGCCCAACGTCATCCAAGTTGCTAAATGAGTAGTTTACTCCGTTTAGCTTGTGGTGGATTTCGACGACCTTCGTATAAGTTTATCAATTTGCTAGAAATTTAATAAATTGCTTTTGCTTTGCTCCATCTTTGTTTTTCTTAAAACTTTGCTTGCTTGAAGTGTCTTGCAAAAATTTTAGCCATAAAATTGTCGGTTAAGCACGCTGATTCGAAAAAAGTTAACGATCCCATGAAGTCACTATGGCCATGAGTTTTGGCTTTTTGGGGCATCGAGCTGTTAAGTTTGTCGTCTGCTGTTGCCTCTGACCATTTGCTGCTTAGCTAGTATTCTGTGTGGCCCAGATGGGTGTAGGGAATTGGTTTTCTCTCTCGCATTAGAGATCTTACCAAGATGGGTGTCAGTGAATTGGTTTATCCTCTTGTGCTAGAGAGCTTACCCAGATGGGTGTCGGGTTTACACTCTCACACTAGAGAGCAATTAGTTTATCCTCTCGCACTGGAGAGCTTGCCGATATGGGTGTTGGGGAATTGGTTTACCCTATCGTACTAGAGAGCAAACCTAGATGGGTGTTGAGGAAGCGGTTTACCCTCTCACGTTTGAGAGCAATTAGGTTATCCTCTCGCATTGTAAAGTAGACCCAGATAGGTGTCAGGAGATTAATTTACCTTCTCGCATTGGAGCGCAATTAGTTTATCCTCTTGTACTAGAGAGCTTACCCAGATGTGTGTCGGGGAATTGGTTTACCCTATCGCACTGGAGAACAATTAGTTTATCCTCTTGCATTGGAGAGCTTACCCAGATGGGTGTCGGGGAATTGGTTTACCCTCTTGTATTGGAAAACAATTAGTTTATCCTCTCACACTGGAGAATAAACCTAGATGGGTGTCGGGGGATTAGTTTACCCTCTCATATTAGAGATCAATTAGTTTATCCTTTCGCACTGGAGAGCTTACCCAGATGTGTGTTAGGGAATTGGTTTACCCTTTCACACTTAAGAGCAATTAGTTTATCCTCTCGCACTGGAGAACAGACCTATATGGGTGTTAGGATATTGGTTTACCCTCTCGCACTGGAGACCATGAAAGTCATTATGGGGCGCAGTTGAGGAAAACTGGACTGCTAAACAACTGAAATAATCCTTAGTTGTGAGGTATTGTTCGACGATCTACTTGAGACTTCGAACTAGTTGTGGAACTCGCGTAAGGGTGTAAGTAGGAAACGCAACAAGCTGTTCCCAGACTTTCTTCAAGTATTGCGCCATAGTTAGATGTTTCGTCATGTGCCCTTCTGAGGCTTGGTTGGTGATCAGCTGAGAATCTGAATGGATTGCAAGCTTCTTCATCGCTAAGTCTTTCGCTAGCAAGGGCTTGGTTGGTCTTTTGCTAGCAAAGCATTATCTTCTGCTCTATCGTTAGATGCTTTAAAGTTAGTAGTATCATGGGCTTGGTTGGCCCACTTAGGAGCCACATGGTAAGATCGGTAGGGCTGGGAGCCGTGGTGCAAGATTGGTACAATTAGGAGTCGTGGTGACAGATCAAGGGTGGTCGGAAACTGTGGAGCATTCATGACTGTGAGGGCGGAGCTAGGGCTAGCTTGGGCTAGGTTGTGCACAACAGGAAAAATTGGACCACTAAGTCCTAGATGCTCAGCTACTAGTGATGTGTTGATCTAATATTGAATCATCTAGAATGATGAGAACAAGACATGCTACCGATTTTGGCTATTGCATCATTTTGGTACTCGTTTGCCCCTATTATGCCATTAAGCTGGGTTGTTGCATTTATTAGAATATAAGTAGCCTTTGTATTCGTCAGTGTGTGTAGGATGGTTTCATCTGCTCGATCTTGTCAATGAAAGGTGACTTGCTTATGTTGGTCATATCTCATTGGAGTACCTCGTCAGTAGCTTCATTGCGCTGGAAATCTTGCAATCGTTCGTCAGGAGCCTCTTAACTTCTTCGTGAGTTTGCCTCTGCTAGGGCAACATAGCTTTCGGCTGCCCCCGATCCTGACCTATTGGTCTAGGCTACTATTCTCTGTGCTCGACTCGTTTATGCTGTGCTTGCGGTGCATGTGGTACGTTCCTAGTAGGCGAGCGGGGTTACTCTCAAGCTGTCGATTGAACTTGAGCCGAATT
Source organism: Pyrus communis (assembly GCF_963583255.1). Taxonomy (NCBI): domain Eukaryota; kingdom Viridiplantae; phylum Streptophyta; class Magnoliopsida; order Rosales; family Rosaceae; genus Pyrus; species Pyrus communis. The sequence continues at coordinate 20,648,244 of NC_084811.1, forward strand.
AAGTAACTGCCTCTCTCCGTCCATCATGTTGCAAACTATGATGTGAGGTGGAGAATGCTCATTGCGACCTAACCGCGAATGAACACTTCACTTGGAAGGTTGTCCATGTTAATTATCGGAGTGTAGCCACAACAGTGAATGTATACTAGTTTGTGGGCCTAACTGAGATTGCATACTCATCTGCACACTAAGACGAGAGTATACATTATCTCGGGGGTCCAGTTAAGAGTGTACAATGCCAGAATGCTTAGTTCGTGGCTAGTCGAAGGGTTGCTTGCCGGGACGTTGCTAGAGAGGTTCATTGTCTGCCCTTGCCCTACTTCGAGACACCTTGTCTGGGGTACTTTGTATCTAGATATGCTGCAAAAGTTGATTCACCATGGTCGCTTGCTGCACGAGGGCACTAGTCAACTCTATGACTTGTTGAGACTAGTGTTGTTCGCCATGTGAGGTAGAAGAGCTTGGACGGTATGCGTCTCCTTGAGTAGTGGAAGTGTGATGGACTCCGGATGCGAGATTTGGGTTGGGATATGTCAAATCTGTGAAAAAACAAGGTGAAAATACCCCCAGTTCAATCGTCGATCCAAAAATCTGAAGGCAAGATGGTTGAACCGTTCTTAGACCAGTTTGGATCACCAAATGGATCACGGGAGTAAGTTCGGCCGTAGAAGTGGGCTATGCCACGTGCAGGGCGAGTTGCGGCGCTAAGAGCTCGTTGGATCTAGGTTTAGGGGATTGTTGGCATGGCTTGGGCTTGCGATGCGCCTTAGGCCAGCTCATGATGAGCCTGGCTCAACTGCCTTGCAACGTGGGCTTGTTGCCATTGAGCTGCCCCATTCCCTACTGCCACGGTAGCCCCCGTGACTAGCATGGTGGTGGTGCTCCGTGGTGATAAAGTTGCTCCTATTGCCATTGTGTTGAGCCTCATGGATCGTCGTGGTAGGGCTACGTCTCATCCTCTATCACTTGATCTGGATCTTTGAACGTAAGAAGTTCCGTTCATCGTGGTTTCTGAATTTCCCGTCATTGTATTTTTCCCTTACCTCTATTCAAAGAATTAAAAAGTTATAGGAATAAGAAAGTACGAAAATTTTACGAACGAATGAGAAATGAGAAACTTTGAATGTGAGAGTCTTTTTCGAGCGTGTGAATCAAGCTTTCAATGAAAGCACCAATTTGTGGATGAAAATTTCCGCCATCTTCTCCTTTGACGAAAATGCACATGCAAAATAATAGCACCTAAGATTAAAACCAAAAGCCTCATGCGCCCACAATGAATTGGGGGGGGGGGCTTTGGCCGAAGAATCTCCAATGCCAAAGTTAGAATTATGAAAAGAATGTGTTTAGAAGTTTGTGGGTAGCAAATGACTTAGCTTTTTAGTGGGATAATAGAGCTATTTATAGGGGAGTGGCCGGCCCTATTTGGAGAATAGTGGTCGGCCATCTATGGTGTATTTAGAGAATAATTGCAAGATATTATGTGAAATAATATCTTACAATTAACATGGTAATTAACCCCAAATTAAATAGGAAGTTTTGGGAGTTACCTTTTGAATAAGGATTTTGTGAGGAGTGATAGGAGGGATTTGAATAAATACCATTCTGATCACCTTTGACTTATCCTGGATTGAGCCGTTATTGTCCGTTGCATGCGCGTGGTAATCCCGGTGTGCCTCAAAGGTAATTTTGTCATTTTAATCCAAAAGTCCACATGTCACCTCCATAATTTTCTTGATTATTGTTTGCTTCACAGGCAGTTAAAGGTAGCCCACTACCTACATACAAACCCAACAACAACAAGAAAAATACAGTAGATAGACTCAAAAGTGGCTAGCTGGACAATAACAAAAAAAACCCTAATACTGAAAAGGAAACTAGCAGCCACTAAATGCGCCTACATCGTAAGGCCACCACCACGACCAAAAGAACGAACCAACGGAACAACTGGATCAACGGAAAATGGGGTGAGTGAGTTACCCGTGCAGTAAGCGCTCTCGTAATCCTACCAAATAGTGCTAAAAGCACTTTAACAGCCACTTAACACCTGAGGAGAAACACATGAGCCGAGTAGCAGAGGCCGGTGGTTAAGGATGCGCGACGTAAAGTAGCATTAGGGCGGAAGAAGGCCATAAAGGTCTAGATTGAGACAAACTCATGAGAATCAAGAAAAAGTTCAATGAACAAAGCTCAAGGGAAACCAAAACAAAAACCAAAAGAGAAAAATTTCAGAAATTAAAAAACTAATTGAGTGGAAGGATGAGGGAAATAGGAAAAGGAAGATGTCGAGAGTAGAGATGGGTAGGAAATAGGGAAGGAAGGCTAGAAAAAGGTGGGAATGAAGGGGAAAGATGATGGAAGGATGGGGAAAGATGGGGAAAGAAGAAGAAGCAGAGGGTGGAGAACGAAGAGAAAGAGGGAATGATGGTTAGAAAAAGGTGAGAGTCGGGTTGCTGCTGAACCCAAGTCGAAGCAAGGAGCGGCTGCTATGAAGGTTGCGATTTTCCTGAAGGCAGAGGGAGGAAAGGTTTTCTTCACATGGTTCTGAGACTTTTAACTCAGATCTCACATCTCTTTATAATTAAACTTACATACACTATGTTTGGATTTGATGAAAAAAAAAAAAAAACTTAAAATTTTGACACAAATTTATAAATTGACATGTACTAATTCTTTTATTTGGATTCATGAACATAAAAATTTAAAATTTACGTGTGGAAAAAAAATGGGACCTCCAATTCCCAAGTTTAAAAAATTTCATGTAAATAAGTGAGAATTTAAAAATTAATCCATGTTCAAATTTCATTGTTCTTTTATGTTTACCAATCAAGAAAACTTACAAATTCTAGAAAATAAAATTTCGTCGTTTGAAATTTCTTAGTAATCTTAATTTTCTCATCTATATACAGTGTTAAGTTAAACAAATCGTGTGACAAACTCATCCTCGATTGGTCTCAAATTCTACAAAATACAAAATTTAGGCAAAAATCTCAAAACTTGATAAGGTGCATCAGTTTGAAATACTTGATTTCATTTTATAAGTCATTCTCCTCCTACCTAAAGTGACGCACATCGACCCGACTAGCCTCGCAAATATAAGTCAAGCTGTATTGGCCAACACCAAAGTAGTGACAAAGCCATAAGTAAAAATAATTAATATGTGACAATTCAAAAAAAAATTTCAGCTCAATTCTACCAAAAATTTGACAAAATATCCCCTACAAACAGATCAACACCAAAAATAACTAGCACAAAACTCGATTAAAACACGATTTCCTTGAAGGGCACACCAGAGGACTCATTCATTTTATTACATGTCACATAAGTTCAAATCACAAAAATATAAAGCATCAGAGTACACAAATAGTCATCGATGTGAATTAGGTAGCTAAACACTTTGTTCAAGTATTTCTCAAGTTTCATTATTAGGATTTCACTTAATTTTCGTCATGGTCTTGCGATATTTGTAAGCTAATAAGGACATGAATTGTTGCCTTCAATTTATTAATGCAATTTCTTGACCTTTTCTCATGTATCCAATTTCTTTGTCACCAAAGTTGTTGGCATTTTCATCTATTTTCTTGCTGTGAAGGTGAAGTTTTCTATGTTTCGATGTGATTGAATATCAGGGGGCGTTTGTTTGCCCTCATTAGCTTTCATTGGACTAGATATAACTAAGTTTTAATGTATTTTTGTGTTTGTTGGCACATGGGAATAGTTTTAATGTCACTAAGTGAGACTCGCCTCGACAAACGACTTCACTAGCCGATCTTAACGTATCCTCTTAAGAAGCATGAGACTAGCTAAGACCTTAGTTTTGTCCTTTATCTCCTTTGTCCTCTCTTACCTGCGTCCTTTATCGCCTTCATCTACTTCGATGGCTTGGGCTCATCGACCTTAATTTTTTACGGCACGGGCTTCGGTGGAAGATGGAACTTGGAAGCTCTATCTTCTTCTCCTCAAAGTTTGTCTCTTTCTTCTGCAGTGATCAATTTCCAAAGGGAGAAACATGGTGTTCCACTTCAAAGCTTGATTAGAGTTGGCGATTTCACCATTTTCATGGGCCTTAACAAGTTCAAGAATAAGGAGTTCATCAAATATGGCTTCCCCAAAGACTTAGTAACTCCATCCCCCCATTCTCTCTCTAATTTTTCGAAGTATCAATTCCAATTCACAATTTATCCCATTTTTTCATTAGGAACATAGAAAATTTGCAATTACATTTCTTGTTAACTTTTGGAATTTTCTGGTCAAGCATCAAGAATTAACTCGAATTTGGGGATTAGATTAGGAAGAAAATTGCAAATTTCTCACAATTGAATAAGCAGATTATGTAGGAATTTGTTAGGGAAAAATTGCAATTTGCTGCTATTGCTTCTAACTCTAACGAAGAAGAAGAGGAAGTCCTTGTTTGGAACCAAATAAGCAATTCCCAGTGGAAAAGAAAAGCCAAAATGGTTAGATGCGTCTTGGGAAAGAACCTCATTCGATGATTATTCAGCTATTGGTTGGTATTTGATGATTTCTGAACTAGGTATTTTGAAATTTAGCATTTTAGTGCATATACTAAGTTAATTTTGGTTAAACATTTGATTGGTTTTTGCAATTTGGTGTTGGATTTGGAAATTGCATGTTCAAAATTTTATTATCCTATTTCTTAGTCCAACACTGCACCAAACACTTCACCAAGTCAGTCTAGCTTAGTTTATTCTAAGCCAATATAGCTTAGTCCCTGAAGCTATTCTAGTCCGAGATAGTCATATGCAACAAACACACCCTCATAGAACTACAAACTTTAGAATTATGTACTCTACAAGTCATAGCTTCTTATGGCTTGAAACAATATATTGCAACAAAATACAACAATCACGTCTTGAGCAGACAAAGTTATTAGTGTGAATCTTGAAAAGTTGAGATATTCACATGTTGTTCTTGTAACAATTTGTGTTTGCTCATAATTACATTCGCTTTGCTATCTGATCATCTTATGCACCAACGGGGTGAGTCACCTCAAAATCTCGTCAACAATGTGCTACCGATTATGTGCAAGAGGCATAACATATATACCATATTTAAAAGGTCCATAGCTTCCTCGTTAACTAGAGCAGAGCCCCCTTAGCGGAAGACGGAGCATAAATCCATAGCTTCATAACGCTGAAACTGTACCCTTCATTTTGCTACACTTCGATTGAAGTTAAACACCCGTTTGTGCTCGATTACAATCGTGTATCACCATTCGTTTCACCATAGTTCGACTAAAATTAAACACTCATTTGTGCTTGATTAAAACTATGCATCACATGGTGGTTTCGATGAACCCTTTCATGGCGCTTCTCTACGCTTGTATTCTACTAGGTCATTTGTCGAAGGAAAATCAATGGATGAATGAGACTATCATAGCCCTTGCAATTGTGAGTTAGGGCCGACCTTGAAAATTTAAGGGCCCTATGCAAAATTTAGACGGGGGCCCTTCATTTTCTAACGTTGTATTTTTTTTTTATTATTTCTTAACTTTCAATTTTGTTCAATAAAATTGGAATATTACAAATTAGTGAACCAAAAGTAAGTTTGTTTTATAGGAGTGTTTTCTATCTTCAAAAGGTCTTGAGTTTGAAATAAGTTGAATGTTTTTGTGTAAATTTGTCTGCTTAATAAGTTTATAATATGCAAAAATTAGAAATTTCAAAGCAAAACCATAGGGAATCAATCCCTGCTCCTAGGTGAAAAGGTAGGAAGCCTAAACCACTACCGCTTGTAGATAACTTTGGTATTCTCTTGCACATTTAATATATTTATATGTATATGTGTACATGTAAAAAAAATTCAGGGGCCCTTCCTCTTGTGCGGTTGCACCTTTTGCACACGCTCAAGGCTGGTTCTATTGACAGTAAGCTTTTATTGTTCTATGTCGTGCCCAACTCTTTGCACATGACTTTTTGGCTCCATCATTTAGTGCTTGGATATGAGATTGAGAATTTTGGAAGCCAGAGCGAGGGAGAAGGGAGTCACGATATAGGATATTTTGGAAGAGTCCAAACGTCGTTTGTTTCTTGTAATTCTTTTCTCTAAAATTTTAGAATATAAGATAGGAGATAATAGAGGTTTAGGATAACATATAAGTTAACAGAACTAAAATTAGTAAGTGAGTAAACATGTGTCACATTTTTAAGGAGGTCACAGAAAGGTCACGGCTTTTTGGTAAAGAAGATTTGGACCTTTATGTGTTCTTAGTAGCACTTTTTTTAATACGGGTAATGCTAAGAAAATTAAAATTTTAAACCAAATTTTGTAAACCAAATGATGTAGTTGTTCATGATTGGATTATTGCTTAAGTGTTGATTAACGTACTTATTTCTTATTGATGACATATCATTTGATTTAAAAATTTGGTCCCTAATATAGCCTTATCCTTTAATTTTGTTTATTTTAGTTTTGCCCATTTAGGAAACACACTAATTCTCTCTCTCCTTCCCTCCCATGTTCTCATTTTCTCCCTTCCACGCTGCAACAGTAGCCAAGACACAACATCGCGGTGACGATGGTGTCACTGTTCTTTGACCATCAACAACCTAAAAACTGATATTTCTAGAATCCGCTCTTCATACCTATTCCAAATCTCTACCTTATTTCATCAAATTTGAAGTTGATAGTTTCAAATTTCAGATCTAGGCCACGAAAATTCGTGGGCTTTTCGGCCGATTGTTTGTGGATTATGTCGTAGTGGTAGAGTTGCCATCTTATCTTTTCCGGGTTAAAAATAATTCTCAAGGTGATGGTGGAGGATCTTGGCATGGAAGTCAAGGAATCAGCGGTTTGCGAGGTCGCTAAGCTCTTGCCGCTTCCTGAACTTCTTCAGTCCATTGCTTCTATCAAGGCTGATTACATTGCCCACCAACAGGTTTTTCCCCTTTTCTTTTTCTTCAATTTATTTTTTTAGTAATTTTCATTTTTTTCCTGATGTTATTCATGTAATTAATGAATGTGTATTTGAAATGGAAACTTGAATTAATGAATATATGCTTGCATTTTTTGGAGATTGCAAAAAACTGATCTTAAATTCAACTACTTATGTTAGTAATTTGGATTTGTTCTGTGTTTTCAGGCAAATGATGCACAACTTAGTATGATGGTCGCTGAGTAGGTACAACGTGTGTAAATTTGATCTGTATTGTCACGGTTCTTTCTTTTTGTCGTAATCAAAAGTCGCTTGTTGATAGCCAGTAGTCTTACGGGCTAGTGGTATAACTCTCGAGTTATAAGTCAGAGGTTTTAAGTTTGTTAGGTAGCCAAAACCGCACTCCCAATATTGTTGTATAAAAATAACACTGCTTGTTCATTGTGTGTTGATTCTTAATTAGTATCACAAGTGTCTTATAAGGAACTATTTTTCTTGTAGGTTGAATAAGCTTAGGCCGGGCTGGAATCACTGTCCTTGTCTCAAAAGTCAATAAACCAACTCCGCGAGAACTTTGTTTCTATTGAAAAGTATGTTGTTCATGGGAAATTTCAGAGGCTTTATGATTTAAAGCAAATTTCTTGTGTGTATTGGATTATATAATAAGCAATTGCTCAACGTTGATGTGTTCATAATTTTTCAATTGATATGATTTCCTTGTCATCAGGTTATGTCAATTTCTGTTGAGGCCGCTGAGGCTCGGGATTCTTTGCGTGATGATAAAGAGTTTATTAATACATATGAGGTAAAAGTAGTGTTTCAATTTTACTCTATATGCTATTTTTAAACTTAATTTCTTATACTTTTGTTTGTTTTGGCTGCTACCTTATTTTTCTCATCAAATGATTCACTTATCTTTGAATGTAACTCAACAAACTTCACATTCTACATTGTATCTCTACGCTCCAATTTTTTTCATTTGCATCCTTAATTTGTTATAGAGGTTAACAGCTCTTGACGGAAAGCACATATTTGCATTAACAGCTGCATCATCTCACAAGGAAGAAGTTGGCAGGCTAAGGTATGTACATATCTTATTTTCTAGTTCACTTTGGCATTTATAGCTCTTTTAGCAATCTCAATACCTATGATGTTCCGTAACTATTTGCAAGTCCTCTTCGCTTTGGGTTAGTTTGTTGAAGTTGACCCCATTTGGCTAGCTTGATGAGCCTGACAATGTAATAGGACTTGGGTGATGGTAGTGGCCACAATAATAGTTTTTTTGTCAATTTATTTTGTTTGTATGATGTTTCCCATACATGATTCATGATTTGTAGCATAATGACTTGTTATTATTTTTTTTTCAATTTTGTATTTTGTGTGATGTAGTGTATATTTCGAAGATGTTGATAGGAACTGGGAGACATTTGAGAAGACATTATGGGGCCATATTTCCAACTTCTATAATCTTTCCAAAGACAGGTACTTTCTATATTATATGAATAATTGTTTAATAGGGGTAGTTCTTCTCGGCAGCTGCAAAGCTATTAAAACTTTTTGTTGTTTCTTTGTACATCTAAAGTTTGGATTTATTTTTTTGCAACCACATTGAATGAAGCTGCTTTATATGATGTTTGTCATTTAGTGATGCAATGAACTTTTCTAGTGCATAAGTGGAACTTAGGTGATAGTTTTGTATTTATTATTATTATTATTATTTTAGAACAAATGAACTTTTATTAATCCTACAAGTGTTACACTGGGACAAGGATTCTACTCCCAGATATATCCTATGAGGGAAAAAGAAGAAACCAGACATTTAAATTTCACATCCAATAGAGAACAAAGTTGAAACTATGATTCTAACATGCTACAGCCTTCCAATTGAGAACTCCCTATTCTTAAATTCCGTAGAAACTAAAACCCAAGGTGATCACCAAAATCTAACCCCATATCGACGTTCATTTGTCCTCAACCTGCTAAAATCTTTAAAATCCTTCTATTTCTTTCTAACCATATGACCCAAAGGTTAGCAAAATTGCTAATATTCCCCTTTGTTTCTGTTCGTGTCTTTTCTTGTGTTTCTGATTTTGTTTTGCTTTGTTTTCTTTACTTTAGGTACTAGCTTATGACTTGAAGTTCTCAACTTGTCCGTGGGCATATATTGGAATTTGATGACGATTTTGAACGAACTTTGAGAAAGAAGAGGAAGCAGCCAGAATTCAATCCAATCAATTGAAACAGAATTGGAAGAGCAACAAGACATGGCTGTTGACAATCGAACAATAAAGGAACTTTTAGCCTCGGGATTAGACAATGTCGTTCCTCTCTGCATTCAATACCCTGCGGTAGTTCAAGGAAAAATTGATGAGTTTGAATTGAAGTCTAGTTTGCTTCATCACATTCGTAAATACCATGGGCTATCCATGGAAGATCTAAATAAGCATCTTAAGGAATTTGAAGTAGTATGCTCGAGCATGACACCAATCAATGTGGATGAGAATATTTTGAAGATGAAAGCCTTTCCATTCTCTCTTTTGGAAAAGGCTAAAGATTGGCTCTTTGAAGAGAGCATTCTTAGAGAAATTCTTTCCAACTTCAAGAGTCATTCTTTTGAGGAAGAGAATTAGTGGAATTTAACAAGGCCCAGGAGAATCCTTTCTAGCGTATCATGAGCGTTTCAAGACTTTAGTTGCATCTTGTCCACAACATCAAATAAAGGAAGAGCTTTTAATTCAATATTTCTATGAAGGACTACTGCCACTTGAGAGACAAATGCTTGATGTTTCAGCAATAGGTGCTTTAGTTGACAAAACACTAGTTGCTGCAAAGTCCTTAATAGCGAATCGAGCCTTGAATGCACAACAATACGAAGGAGTTTGGACAAAGAGAACCTACACAGCAAAATCAAGTTAACGAGGTAAGTGCTATTTCAGAACTTCAATCTCAAATGGCTAATCTCTCTACTTTTATATCACAAGTTGTTGAAGGATCCAAAGTGCAAAGTGTAGCTGTATGTGGCATGTGCTCTATGCAAGGACACCCTGCTCATCAATGTCTTCAATTAATGGAGAATGGGGGATGGGAAAATGCCAATGTCATAGGTTATCAAGGCCAAAATCAACCAAGGAATGACCCATTTTCCAACACCTACAATCCGGGCTGGAGAGATCATCCAAATATGAAGTAGAGGGAACCTCAACAAACTCAACAGCAAGGCAGATATAGACAGCCACCTCCTAGGCTCTATCAAAGGCCATTTGCACCACCACAGCTGCCCCCACAACTTTCCCAACCAAATTCAAGTTCGTCAATGGATAATGATAAAATTCTTCAAGCACTAACTTTTTTTACTCAGGGTTTACAAAATCAAGCCAAAGAGATAGGCAAAATGAAGAATCAAATGGGGCAAATGGCAAAATTCATGGGACAATTTAGAGAACAAGGCAAATTTCCTAGTTCAACCATTGTAAATCCAAAGGGAGGTTTTGAAACTGATAAGGCTATTACCTTGAGAAGTGATAAAAAGATTGGAACCAATCCAAAAAAGTCTAAATAAAGCCAAAAAAAGGACGAACAGCTGTTGCCCGAAGAAGAAGAATTGGACAAGGCCACAGCAAGGGAAGAACAATCTTTGTCGCAGCCTTCTAAGGCTCATGTACCTCCCAAATCAGGTATGGTTGGTTCGAATTCAACTCCTTCTAACCTTATTCCACCAAATGTGCCTTTTCCTCGCAGGTTTATACAATCAAAGAAAGAAGAGAATGAAAAAGACATCTTAGAAACCTTCAGGAAGGTACAAGTCAATATCCCGCTTCTTGATGCAATAAAGCAAGTTCCGAAGTATGTTAAGTTTTTTAAGAAGCTTTGTACAACAAAGAAACTGATTCCGGAGAAGGAGGTGGTACATGTAAATGAAAATGTCTTTGCAGTTTTGCAAAGAAAGCTGCCACCTAAATGCAAAGATCCAAGTAGTTTCACTATCCCCTTGTGTTAATGGTAATACAAGGTTTGAACATGCTATGCTAGATTTAGGTGCTTCCATTAATGTTATGCCATATTTTGTTTATGCATCTATGAATCTAGGAGAGCTTAAAAATGATGGTGTCATTATTTAATTGGCTGATCGATCAAATGCATATCCAAAAGGAGTTTTGGAAGATGTTTTGGTGTAGGTATTCCTCATATACTGCTTCGGTTGAACCAGGATCGAAAACTTTCTCTACGAAAGAGGAAATCAGTGATCAATAATCTACACAATCAATCATAACAAAAATACAATAAGAATCATCAAAGATAGGGGAACAATTAGATGTTTTTACACACCAAATGTAAACGAGGCGGATTGAGCGCGTGGGCTTTACTAATCACTATTTCAAATTAAAATAAGCATTGTTTATCAAATTGAAAAATGAAAAAAATTCTTTATTTTTTGTCTTGTAATATTATTACTTAGTTTGTTCCAAAAAAATTATGAAACAAGGGTCAAATAAACATACAATAAAATAAAAAGTAAAAATTGTAATATTTATAGAGTGAGAGTAGAGTGATACGAGAGATGAGAGAAAAGAAAAAAAGTTGATGTGAATGAGTGAGGTGAGAGGAGAGAGAAATTTGATGAGAATATGTGAAAGAGGGGAGAGAGAGAGTAGCTAATAACGGTGGAGGGAGAAAGATTGAGGGAGGAAAAATGTGTGTAATTAAGTGATGTGACGCGCACGTCAGATTTTGTTTTTGATTTTTTGTTTTTTTAATTATTATGTTAAACTTTTGTCCTTTTATATTAAAACTTAAGTCATTTTTATTAAAATTTAAGCCTTCTTTATTAAATAAAGTTAGTGGATGGTTATTTGTTAATAAAAAGTTTAGAGAAGCCATTTTCATTAAAGCTCCCTAAATTCATTTTATCCTATGAAAAAATTAGTATCCATATGGAAAACAAATTTGCACTAGTTTTCACCGGTAAGAACCTTTTTTTTTTTTTTTTTTTTTTTTTTTTCAGATTAAGCCTATTTTTAACCGGTAAGAACCATTCCATTTGATTTTTCCAGCAGATTTTTATGTTCTTGAGATGGAGGATTCAGCCTACTCTACACCATTGCCAATCTTAATTGGAAGACCTTTCATGAAAACGACCCAAACCAAGATTGATGTGTCGAAGGGAGCGTTAACTATGGAGTTTGATGGCGATATGATTAATTTTAATGTTTCTGAATCTGTTAAGTATCCTAATGATGTTCATTCTTGCTTTGCCATTAAAGTGATTGAAAATATAAGGCAGGAACGTTCAACAGCTATCAAGAATGATTTATTTAGAACCACCATTGAAAAGGGAATTGGAGTGGATCACATGGGACAAGTCATTGTCCTCAAAGTACCCAAGGCCGATAGCACCACCTCTGAAATTGTTGATAGTGCTGCTACTTTTGAGTCTTCATCGAAGTACATCGGTGAGCCACCTATTCTAATTCCAATTCTCATTTCAACTAATACGTTGTTACCTTCTTTGGTTCAGGTGCCCAATCGAATCCAAGTTGGTGGGAGAGTTTACATTGACTTTAGGAAGCTCAACGCCACAATCAGGAAGGATCACTATCCCCTTCCGTTCATAGATCCAATGCATGGAAGTTTTAAGCAGCATGTCATGGAGGATGTACCCCTCCATGCCGTTGGCCCTAGAGAAGCTTAGATGGAGGTATCGTCCAGCTGGAAGACGTTAAAGCAAGCGCTTCTTAGGAGGCAACCCATGTATTCAAACAAAGAAACATTGGAATTTTCACCTTCTACAACTAAATTTGCTCTCTTTTACCCTTCTCTTTATTGTTTTTACTTTGCCATGATTGTCTTGTTAGCTAGTTATCTTTTATTGCTTTCTTGTTTAAGTTTATTTTTGAAACATTGAGGACAATGTTAGCTTTAAGTTGGGGGGAGGGGTAGTAAACATATTGTTTTTCATGACTTATTTTTGAATTCACCACCTATCACTACTAATATTGTTATTCACTATTTTAAAGTGTTTTACTGTGTGTCATAAAAAAAAAAAAAAAAAAAAAGAAATTCGAAAAAGCTTGAGAAAATACCAAAAAAGAGTTGTTTTTGTTGCTTGTGTGTGTCTTAGGTTACCTTCCAACACGATTATGAGGATTTGTATCATTTACGAATTCACATGTAATCACAAAGAAAAAAAAAATCAATTTTTGTAACATGCTTGAAGGAAGAAAGTCAAACTAACGCTACAACCCTGTGAGACTTGAGCCTATTATTTGTTTGGAGAGTTATTAATCTGTGATATTCTTGTTTTCTATAGTCGTTGCATGATTTCATTATTTCTGTGTTTGGTTGCTACTTAGAATGTTTTTTCATCATTTTAGTTCCAAATACTAGAACTCATACCCGTTTCATTTAAAGCATAAAATTGATTGCATAACAAAAACTAGATGAAGGTGTTTAGTTACCACCAAAGCCAAAAAGCCTTATCCCTTGCATATATATTGTAGGTTTAACCCCTTTGAGCCTTATTTAGCCTATTGTCTTTGTTAGCTTGCATTATCCCTATCTAGCCTAGCATAGGAATATCCATACCCTTATTCTTAAATAATAGTGAAGCATGACTTATTGGGAAGATTTGCAGAAAAAACAAGTGTGGGGGAAGAATTTGTTCTTTTGAATCCAATGAAGTAATGTGTATGTTTCAAAGAAAAGAAAAAGAAACAGAAAAAAAGAAGAAGGAAAACGTTGAAAAAAAAAAAGAAAAAAAGAAGTTGAGAAAAGTTGAGAAAAGAAAAAAAGAGGTTGAAAAGAAGTGAGAATGAGTTCATAAGTGTTGGTTGCTGAAGAAGGGTCCAAAAATGTGAATCTGACCCTAAATTTGTACGAAACTCCCATTTGTGGTTAATGTTGGGTGCTGCAATCAAAAGTTAAATTCTAAGTGTTGATTTCATTACTCTGCTTACTATCACTTTAAGAACTTTTGTTTATCCTTAACCTTTCTTTGTTAGCCAATACCTTAGCCCTATTACAACCCTTAGACTTTTATCTTGGTTGTTATGTGTTTCAATATGTGGAGTTTGAAATTGGTACGAGCATATGAAATCCCTAATTCTCACTTCTAAGTAGTAGCATTCTATTCATGAGATCATATACATGTTTGTATTAATAATTTCAAAAAGTGCCTTCTTTATTATAACATATGTGAGTGCTAGTCTATATGTTTACATCAATCTTCTCGCATATACTTAGTATAGGGAGTGTAATCAGAAAATCTATGTGAAAATAGAGAGTATATCCAGTGAGGAATTGAGTGAATTCTCTAAGGCATGTTACTACTTTCAAATGTTGTTTTAAATGATTAAATGAGAGATAGTGAGTGGTTACCATTGTTAAGTATAAGTTCGAGAGTAAGGATTGCTAAAATCTATGTAAGTAATGATTTTTAACATGTCATGTTTCATTGGAAATCCCTGAGGCAATTGTTGGAAGGTTTAGGTTTTGTTTTATTTTCTTTGTTTTGCTCGGGGACTAGCAAAAGCTAAGAGTGGAGGAATTTGATAGGAGCATATTTATGCGACTTTGTTATCTTATTTCTTTGCATTTACTTAGTTAATTTCCATTTATTTTGGTAGTTTATGTTATTTTCATATTATTGTAGGTCCAATTGGTAAAGATGACAATACATGGCAAAATGAAGCAATTTGGAGCAGTTTTAGACTTGGATTGGATAACATGCGTGGATAGCATATGGGCTGAACGTTTTTTGTGTTTAAATGGTGCTAGACATGTGCTAAAATCTGGAGAAATTAAAGTTGAGGCTTGGAAGGTAAGGAATTACACAAGAAAGAGGAATCATAATTGGATAGGAACATTATCTTATCTTATCCTAACTTATCTTATCTTATCTTATCTTATCCAACATTATCTTATCTTATGTCCAGCAACAAGGAGGAATCCTAATCACATTCCAACACTTTCTACCTGATTTTTAGAGTCCTAAAATAACTCAAAAACGCTAAAACCTTTTCCTCCTTGGATTTAGCCATTTTCCCCTATATATATGAAATTCCTGCAGAGATTTAGGGGATACCATGCCTACCATTCATCCATTAAAGTTGCTGGAGTTTTCTGGGTTCTTTCTCTCTTTGTTTTAATTTTCAATGTTTAATTTAGATTGTTTTTCAGTTATGATGAACAATTGTAACTAAGTTTCTTTTTAGCTAAAGATGAATTCGAAGCCATGAACATATGTTTTATATAAATTGATTACATCCAGTTATTGTTTCATAAAACATGAATGCGATTTACTTGTCTGCTTTATAGAAAATTTATTATTGTATGTTTATTAAGGGTGCACACTTAGTTTGCATGCAGGGATTTGATACTAGAATATAAAGGAATTTCACCTAATCGTTATGAACTTATATTTGCAAGTAGTAAAAGTCACTAGTCATGATTGAGTTAAGTAAATTCTTGGCAGGAGTATCATGCTTTTCATAGTTACGAATGCTTCGTCAATGCTTATGATTTTCACAGAACTTAATGATCTTTGAGATGTATCTCTATCATGCTTTTCACAGTTAGGGAACTTGAGAAGAATAATTTGGTTGCGTCGCTGAGTCCAATTCAATGAACCTAGGAAAATCTGAGAATTAATTTGTGCAGTTCACAGTTAATTTAGGGCATTGTCATTCATGGTTTATAGAAATAATAACTGGAAATCGATTTGAATGCATATGTTTCATGTGTGGAGAACAATCGTTTAGCTAGCCTCTCACCTATATCTCATACAAGACCTAATTCGTTTGCTGCAATTTACTTTATTTTTGTCAAAATTTGTCCAAAAATCCCCCTTAGTTCTTATTTTGTGTTAGTCTAGCTTAGTTTTCAGTTTTTAAGTTTAATTTGTGTTGATTGACATCCCTCCTAATCCCCGGACTAGAACTATCCCTACTTGCTCGTACTACAATTGTCTAAATTATAAGGTTTAATTTGTGTGTTAGTTTCTACCACATCAGTTTCTTTTGTTTTTGTTTTTTTTTTTTTTTTTAGGGTTTAAATGAGACTAAAGCCCAAAACTACATAGCCTACTGAATTTACACCACTACCATCCTTTCTTTTTGAGTAATTAATTTTTTATTGTTATTTAAAATATATATTTATTATATAAATTGCCCTATCCATTGTCTTAATTTTTAGAAATTTAACGTATCTCCGTGTCGTATTCTTGTGTCCACGTTCGTGTCCATGCATCGTAGATTCTAGTGCGGATCCTAGTTAATTGTTTTAATTGTGAAAGTATCTTTACTTTCTTCAAGTTCTGAATTTCATCTTACAACTTGATTTTCTTAGTCCTCTTCCTATTGTTCTTTCTTTTTTGGAACTAGGTAACTGATTGGGTGGTTGAATACCAAGAAAATCTTATTGGGCTTGGGGTCGATGTATCTCTGGCTCAAGTTTGTTCTGAGAGTGGTTCCATGGATCCCCTTATGAATTCTTATGTTGAGAGAATGCAAGTTACGACAAGGGTAGTAATATTCTTCTAATAATCTCCTTATGCTATGTTTTAGTTCTTTTCATTCGTTTAAATTTCTAATGTCTGCCTATAATTTTGCACTTATGTTTTCTAGAAATGGTACTTGAATATCTTAGAGGCTGGTAAGGTACAACCACCAAAGAAAACAGAAGATGGGAAGTTATACGCCAGCTGCCGTTGATTTATTCAGGATCCTAGGAGAGCAAGTGCAAATAGTTCGTGATAATAACACTGATCTGATGCTCTACAAAATTGCCTTGGCAATTATTCAGGTTATTTCAGCTGAAGCTTTCATGCTGATGCACTATTGTGGTGACTTGGCAAACATTTCTCATTTCAATACTTTTTTGGCATTTAATCATTTTTTGATGCCCATATAAGTAGAGTTTAATTTTACGAGATTCAAAAGTTTTTGCCTAATGATTTGAGATAGGCATGAGTTTACCTGGATGTGCTAATGTTCTTCCTTAGGTTTCCCAGATTTAAGAATGTTTCTTCACTTGGTATCAGATGAAAAAATTAATGAGCTGCAATATTGGCCTCTGTGATTCTTCAGGTGATGATTGATTTTCAAGCTGCCGAAAGACAGAGACTTCAAGAACCTGCTTCGGAAATTGGGTTGGAACCTTTATGTGCAATGGTTTGTGAATCTCGTACCTTTAATTGTCTGTATTTTATTGATTGGTTGATAAGTAATTTACCAAAGGTTCTTCCTATTAAATTGAATGCAGGTTAACAGCACTTTGGAAGCTCTCCCACAAAACTATGCTGAGCAGGTTATGCAGCATCCATCTTAGTTGTGTTATTCATTCTGTATTAATCTTGGTTCTTTTTATTACGTCCCTCTATTTCTTTGTTTTCAATCGTTCTGTTTAAAGCTTTATTATGTCCAGGTAATGGGCTTCTTTATTAGCTGCAGCTGATATCCCAAGTCTTTGTTTTCGTTTTCAATAAATGATTTCATTGCATGACTTGTAATAAATATGGGCTAAATTAGTACAAAGACCACGAGCCAAGCTAAGATCCTCCTATTTGTTACTGTAATTAGCAAGTGCCTATTTAGGGTGACTTAAGCTGCATGTACCGTCAACAACACTGTGGCATTTGGGGGTGATTAGAGGAAGAGGTTCTGATGGACTTCTTTAGAGCAGTTCCACCGGGAGGTGGTTAGGCCGGCACTCAGCCAAAAAACAAGACTGGCACTCAGCCAATCCACTCCAACCCGTTCCATTGCCTGGCACCCAGCCCAAGCTGGTCTCCAGGCCAGCCCAAAATTGACAGACCTTAAGATCGGTTGATCTGACGTCAGCGTGGCGTCGGACGGCATATGATGTCAGCCTTTTTTTTTTTCTTGCGCCAGAGAGGGCGTTGTTGTGGAGGTGAGGAGCGGAGCTGGTCGAGGCGGGAGAGGGTGTCGGGAGGGAAGGAGCCACGGAGGGAGAAGGACGGGAGGACGAAGCAACGGCATCGGAGGTGTGGAGATGCAGGAGGATGAAGCGACGGCGTTGAAGGAAAGGAGGTGTAGAGGAGCTTGTTGTTGAGGTTGGCTTGGGATTTGAAGGACAGGAGGGCAACGGCGTCAGAGGAGGTTTGGAGGCAGCGGTGGGAATGGATTATCTGTGCTGGGTGGATGGCGTGCAGGAATGGAAGGGAAGGGAAGTGTGGAAGATGGGAAAATAAAAATATTTTAATAATAATAATATTATTATTAAGACACAAGAAATGCACAGCAAAGACACTAAGCGAACTGTATTGCATCTAGTAATTTTGCAAGCCGTTTTATTTAATTCATGTAGTACATTTATAACAATTTATACCAAGCTCCATTGAACTATAAAGTGCCTCATGCAAACGCTCCATAAGAAACGATTGCCAAAGTAGTTTGTGGTTGATTGTGAAGTCTCCCTACCACAAATAAATGCGGTTCCGCTAGCAAAATCAAATATTGAGTTGCACTTGACTATTTTGCATTTGAATATTTATCGTCCATTTGCTGCCCGAGGTTGTTCAGAAGCTTGTTGCACTGCGGGAAGGCATACCACGGAAGGATGCCAAAGAGGTGTGTGCATTCCTACGATTCCCTTTTTTTTTCTTCTTTGTTTTTCCCCGGCGGGAAGAAATAAAAACTACAACCATGCAACATGTTTGTCAAACAGGTGGTACAAGAGTGCAAAGAGATATACGGGAATTCTCTCGTCAATTCAAACCCCGTAAAGCCGGGTTTCGTTTTTCCGCGAGTGAAGTGCTTATCGAGTTCCAAGGGATCCATATGGCGGAAGTTAACCTAGTTGGACATGAAGTGCTACATGCAGATTTGTGCATGTATCAGAAACACTGCTGCCGATTCTGTACATTCGATCAATTTCCTTATTCGTTTTGGTACTTGTAACTTTGTAAGTATGCTACATTTCCCTCACCATTAAATTTTTCCTTCTCTTCAATAGAATTCTTGTTTATATTTTTGTTCTTTGTATTAACTTGTAAAACTAATTTCTTCAAAATTCATTGTGTGGTGAATAGAAGGTGCGAATTTTTTTGTTATCTAGCAAAGTACGCACTCACGGATTTTCGAAACACCTTCTAAAAATATCTCTCAACTTTAGAGCTCAAAGTACTTATCTAGAAAACGCTTCTATTACCTATCACTATAAATATTTTCTGCCAAACATAAAAGTGTTTTGAATTATACGAAAGTGCTTCGAGATCTTCTAGAAGCAAAGCAATTTTTCTCCCAAACCATTTATTATCATTTAGGTAGGATGGATTCTCCTAATCCGGTGTCGAAAAAATACTTTAGCTAGTTTTTTTAACTTTTCATCTCCAACAACTCTCTTTATTTTAAATTTTTTTGAATATTTTATTATTAACAATTCATTATATTTAATATTTAGTATAAATCATTACCAAAAAAAAAAAGCAGTTCAGTTATTTTCTAGAATCACATTTTATCTCTTCCTTTTCTCCTTGCCTCCCCAGTCCACTTGTGAATTTTATTAATTATTTAAAACTTAGCATTTGAACCTCATAAACTAAATATTTGCTAGAGAAATTAATAAAATTTCTAGGTAGAAAATAAAATTAAAAAAAAAAAACAGATCTGACGATGGGTCGGGTTATGCAATCATCGCAATTCCTAGTTAACACTTAACAGGCCCAATGAAAATTTGCGACAATCAAACAGGTCAGGTAGCCAGCTGGCTCTTCAACAAACTCCGAGGCCCGCAGGCTCATTACCCAAGGCAATCTCCTCTCCACGTGACCATCTTAAACGGTTTAGAGAGAGAAGGAAAAGGTTTTAGAGAGAGAAATTTTCAAATATAGGCAAAGAACCGCCAGTTTTCAGAGCTAGAGGGAGAGAAGCAATGGCTATGGCTACGGCTCCGTTTCCGTCTCCAACCGAACGCATAGTTGCTTCGGCTCTGCTTCTCCTCACCGCCACACCTCCAAAGTGATCCACGCTTTCAATTCGCTTCGTTTTAATCTGTGCGTTTCTGCGTTTCGATCGTTTTAAAATCTTCTGATTCATTTGCTTGAACTTGCAGGTTCTGTTTAGACGACTATCAGGAGCGAAGCAAGATCGAGAGTGGCAGAGGAAGCTCGGTTTCTGGCGATTCCACCAAGTCCTGCACTTCGTTGATCACTACCAGCGATATCTCAACGGATGAGATTCGAGCTTGTAAGATCAGGATCATGGCGCTTGCTGCTCTTCGTCGTCAGATGAATCTCAAGGTGATCTCTCTCTCTCTCTCTCTTTGTGATCAATGTTTTGAATTTTTAGGTGCTGTTTGGTTGATTTTGTTGTGATTTGTGAGCTTCTCTCTCTGTTTCTCTTCCAGTTTTTCAATTCGTAGTTTCTGTTTGGTTGAATTTGTGCATAACCTGAGCTCAATTCCAACTGTAGTTTTGAATTCGTGCATAATCCGATCCAAGTGGCCTTTTCAACTCTGAATTCCAACTGTGATTTCCGAGTTCGATTTTTCTCATCATTTTACTTGAATCTGCTCTCCTCTTACTGTGATCTCGGTTTTCTTCAATTTTTCTCTTCACAGTGAGATGAATCTCAGTTCAACCTGATCTTCTCTCTCTCTCTCTCTCTCTCTGTTTTTCTTCCAATTTTTTTGCACTC
This sequence comes from Pyrus communis, assembly GCF_963583255.1. Lineage (NCBI taxonomy): Eukaryota > Viridiplantae > Streptophyta > Magnoliopsida > Rosales > Rosaceae > Pyrus > Pyrus communis. The sequence goes on from NC_084811.1 coordinate 20,668,788, forward strand.
TGTTTGGCTGAGTTTCTGCATAATCCGATTGCCTTTTACACAAACATAATCTTGTTCTTAATCTTCTGTTTGGCTGTATTTTGGCAAGAAATCGGACTGTGATTTTTGTGTTCGTGAATTTGCTAGAATATCGTTTTCAGGAACGAAGATTGAGCTGATAATTAAGAAGTTTGATTATTTAATCTGGTTTTTAATTAATCTCTCTAATCAATTAGTATTTGCTTTCTTGTTTACATAATTTGAATTTTTTCCTAATCAGGTTGTTCGGAGAAGCCGCTCAAAGACTCAGACGACCTGGAAAACCGTCTCTGGATCGCCCAAAGCGACGGCGTCGTTCGGGTCTGAGACCACTGAGTCTTCGTGCGTGTCCACCACCTCCAGCGCGGCTTCCAGCGCGCGAAGCCGAAGCCAACACCACGTGTCGAGATCAGGATGGAGCAATATCAAGCTTGCGGCGGTCCGGGAGGATCCGATGAAACGGAGGCGGCTGACTTGGTCGTCCCACATGCGCCGGAAAGCCGAGGCCATTCTGAAGCTCTTGGCCGGCGCCGGCTGGCTCTCTGAAGTCAAGATCCGTCAGACCATCGGTGACAGTCCTGACACCAGCAAAGCGCTCAGAATGTTAGCATTCCATTTCTCTCTTTTAATTTTTGGAACTTTGCATGTGATATGCACGAATGGTTGAAACTTTTCGACCGTCCGATATAAACTCTGGAAAGACGCGGGAAGAGGATCTGACGTTTGAGTTAGAACGTAGAAAACAACATTACGTGGCGATACTTGATTGGCTACTCGTGGTGAAGAATATTGTTGACCAAAATAGATGGTGTCTTTCTGTTGCTGCAGGTTGTTGAAGCTTGAGAAGGTCAAAAGAGCAGGCTCTGGAGGCCGTCACAATCCTTACGTTTACTCGGTATATATATTTATAAGTTTGTTATTCAAGTGTTGCCAAATGAATTTAAATTTTAAACTTTGTTAATTAATTTATCTATCAATAATTTATATGGTTACGAACAAAAATATTTTCACTTTAACAAAAAATAAAATAAAAATTTCGACTATAAAAATATACTATTAGTATGATCAAAATTCAAGATTCTAATGGCTTCTTAAGTTCACTTAAATTTCATTTTCATATTAATTATGATTTATTGTTTTTATTTGCAGGTAGCATGAGAAGGTAGCTAGCTTGGTAGGTAGCTAAAGGAGACCCGGTTGAGGATGTACGGGTCGGGTCAGAAATAATGGGGTTTTAGCTATCAGATCCGGATCCGCTCCCTTGATTGGGTTGGGAAATTTTGGTATATGATGGATAGCTAAAGTTGCGAATATAATATATATTATAGGTGTGTATATAGTGACACCAGAAAATAAAATATAAAATTCTAAAGGTTAATTAGTTACTATAATGGTACGTTCTTTATATTAACGTGAGGTAAGTATTGGTTTGGCATTTAATCCGGTGTGAATGTAATGGCGAACCTGAACTTTGGCTTTGAAATGAATAACCAGAAACCTAATGCGTAAGCAAAGAATAAAGCACCAAATTAGGGCGGTGTTTTTGTTTTTTAAAAAGAGATCAGTTATAATCTATTTTTGCAAGAGTTGAAAAGACTCATAAAGACATTTCAGCGAGGTCCTAATTATTATTGTGTATTTCACTAACGTCAAGAATTGAACTCATGACCAATCGTACTATGAGTTTGGAATTTACACTAACCACCAAACCATCGCGTGATGGTTTCAAATTTGGATGGTTGAAGCAACCTTTATACATTTTTATTCACTAATACGTACCAATCCATTTTTCTTTAAAGAAACCGACAAGGTAATATTTTAATTAAAATGCTATAATTATATATTCTGTATGACATGATTGATGGATGGCTGGTGATTGTTCTTGAAATGAATCATAGTTCACGTGTCAAAGATAAAAATTGATAGTTTTTCTCTTCACTAATAAGTGAGAGGTATTAAGTTCGATTCTCATCAAATACGAATTTGAATTATATTATTGCTAGTTCAGTATGAGATTAAATCTGACCTTTTTCTTAGTATAGATAATATTGATTATTCAAAAAAAAAAAAAAAAAAAAAAAGAATGGATAGTCATCTGAAGAACCCTCAAGGAAATCCAACTAAGGGCTTATAAGAAGGGACTTTTCGGTATTTTCATGCCCTAAAGCGTTCTATACCACATAAGCGGCTGATGTTCTTCCGTTTCAGCACCGAGTCTTCGACTAAATGCGAATATTCAACGCGTAGCCCTGCAGAACACGACGCAGCATTCCTTGGACCAAAAATGAATTAACAAAATGAATGAGTCAAATCTTGGCCTAGAAAAAGTTACAAGGGTTATTTATTCTGGCATATTTTCATTTCAGGCATTCAACTCTGCTATATTTCAACTTTTCATTAATATGGTGGAATTCTATTTCATTCTCGTCATCACGTGGACACATCACCCTAAAAAACCATGCAATTTTTAATTTATAAATTTATATGTGAAGTGTGCAAGTCTAAATTTATATTATCACCTCACTTGATATCAAATTAAATGGTCATATTTAGCGCCCCTTAAATCTTTAAGTTAGTCAAAAATTCCACACTCTGCATAAGTAAGTAGCAAATCACAAGTTTTGACGTTTTAACTTTAATTGTCCAAATACGCTACTATCTTATAAACTAAAAATTTATTCTTTTTTAATAAATCGTAGAATTTGATTCTGTACCCCCACAGTTGGTTGTTGAAATCGGGCTAACCCACACCAAAATAATAGAATCTACCATGTTTTTTTTCTTAAATTTGTTTCTTTCGTAAGCTTTTTTAATATATCCACACCACCATTTGCCCTAAAAATTGAGTAAATTGATTCGTTGAAGCCTTTCACATAAGAAGAAATTAATGAAAATAAAAGGGCACCGCAACAATTGATAGAAAATTTGGGACCTTTGTATAAAACCATACAAATGGAAGGACAAAAGTACCGTAGGAAAGGCTATTAAAGGGACCAAGGTCGCCCCCTTCTTTGTATTGGGTTCTCTCTCTCCCATCTCTCTCTCTCTCTCTCTCTCTCTCTTTCTTTCTCTCTCTACGAAGAGAGCAAGAAAAAGATTGGCAGAGAGACATAAAAATCCAGAAAGATGGCGGCGAAGTGGGTGGAATTATTGGATACGGGGGTGAGAATAGCAGCAAGGTTTCACTCTCATTGCCCACAAACCGGACGGTTGTATTACCATCCTCCCTGCAGCTCCTCTACCTCCGATCAAGAGCACCATCATCTTCCACCCCAGAAGAAGCCCACCACCAATGGCAGATCAGTTGATGACGTCATCATGACCAGTTGCGGGGTCAAGGCGGCGGCGGCAGCTTATATGGAGACCAACACCACCAATGAGTTTTTGTTGTATTCTGTTTTGTGATAAGAAAGAAAGGAAAGAATGAAATATTAATCTGATTTTTCCCAATGAAATATTACAATATTTGTGGCAAATTTTATTTTCGATTCCATTTTTTTTTTTTTTTTTTTTACAAACCATAACATATTTTTCATTAAAATTATCTCAACGACGGGGAGGGACTTAAACTTTGGTGTTGAAAGAGAATAGCCAATTAAATATTTTAATTGTTTTTGTTTGAATGATGATCTTAGCATCCAGAATTGTATACAATCTGTTTTCTTAGAATTTTAGACTTTAACCCATGTTGGGTTTCTGTTGAAATCTGGAAGACAATTCTTTTATTCGACAAATTGTTTTAGCTCGGTAGAAACAAAATGATTTTCTTAAGAATTCGCTCACATACAAATAGAGAACGAAGCAACTAAAAGGATTGTTATAATATAATCCTCTTCTTTTATGGCGAATCAAGTACCACAGCCTGATAAAGAACCGTTCTGATTAGTTGATAGTTTTGTGAGAATTCCTATTAAAGGTTTCAATAACTTGAATTTGGTTTATAAATCTAAAAAATAGTGAGAATTCTGGAACTCTCTCAAAACGGTATTTGGTTTCTCTTGGCTTCATTGTTTTTTATTATCTTTTAAAGCATATTTCTATATTTATATGCTTTGGAGATTTTCTTCCTTTTTCTGCTTTTCAAAAGGAGTGATTGTTTGGGGTTGAATTCATGCTAGGGGTGTAGAGGATAATATGCTCTACCACTAAAACCTGAAAATTTGAAATGTTATAAAACTTGTAAACTACATAAAGAAATATGCTAAAATATGAATTTATAAATTGTAATTGTTGAACCGATCAAAATTACATACTGACGATAAGTGTTGATGTAGATGGATCAAATACTACAAAGGGATAACAATTGAAACTTGTAAATTTATTATTTCAGCCAATTTGCCAAATTAAAATTCACTTGTGATTATTTATTATTAGCAACATTTTTACAAACATTAGGAGAGAGGGATTGAATTTGGAATCTCGTTGTCGTCCATATTAGAAATGTAAATAGCAACGAAGAAGTAGATTTTTTTTTAGGCCAAATGAAACTTCGTTAAGAACGTTTTAGAAGTTACGTAAGATCTGCATGTCAAACGTGATTTTAGCATATTTTAATTAGAAAAAACCACATGGGAAATCCTTGTGGAACAAAGGTCATACATGCTGAAAGAAACACCACAACTACGCACTTATAATTCATCAGAAATATAGGATTACAATTCTTCAACTACGAAGGATCCATATCCAACCAGCATAAAGATAGCACTTATGAGAACTAAATCTTGTTAGACTAAACCCTAGTTCCCTATCCAGAATTGGTTTCACAGTTAACTTAGGAAGGTTAGAGTTTTAATTATACTATTCCTTGTGGACCAAGTTAAGTGATATTCCCGAATTTAACTTAGTGCAATTAAGGGATTTCTTGTGAGCTAAGAAAGCCTCGCAGACTTTGACAATACAGTCATAGGCTATTAGGGTTTCTAGTATAGTCCGTACTTGAGTTCCTTGCTCATCCTGCAATAATCATAAACCCTAAAGTCCCCAAACACTTCTCGTGATTAATTAGGTGCAGTAGTGGGGAGAAGATCTTGAGTTCTTTCTGTGCAGATTATCATCTCATTCATCATGTCGAGCTCTCGGCTTAGTGCACAGTTCCATTACAAGACAGTGTTTTCGGCATTCGACACCAATTTTCTCCGAGAATTGTAAAATGTAGGGAGAGAGCTGCACTTACATTGCAAAAAAGAAAACTTTTACAAAAAAATATGAAATTCTGTAGGGAAATGATAAACATATATATTTTTTTTTCTTTCTCTTCTTACATACTCTTATTCAATCATGTTCGTTATCTTTGTTTGATTTATTCAATCGGATGGTCAGAAATAAAGAAGAGCATGTGGAAAGCTAAAAAAACAATAGGTGAAAAGCAGATCCTTTTGCGATATCTTTGTAATCCCTACATATCTGATATATTTGCAGATGGTAATCCCAAAGAGTGGCTCCGGTAGCAAAAATTAACACATTTGCTCCGATGGAAAATATTAATATAAATTTGGGTTCTCATATCTCTAGCAGATTTATGGATTGCCCATTACGCTAATTTGACCACACGTTTTGAAGCGAAAGGGTGACGAGGTGAGTACCATGGTTGTGGGTATGTGGATGATGATGATGATGATGATGATGATGATGATGATGATGATGATGATGATGATGATGATGATGATGATAATAATAATAATAATAATAATAATAATAATAATAATAATAATAATAATAATAATAATAATAATAATCATCACGGGAAATGACTTTGTTGAAAAAACAGCACTTTGAAGGAACGTTGTAGTATTTTCTTGAAAATCGAAGCGTGTTGTAAAATTTATGGGAATTGAATTTCAGATGATTTAGCCATAGTTTGGTATTGAGGTGATTCTGAAAAAAAGTAGCTATAAAAAAAAGTTGGGAACTTTTTTATATTTGGTAAACATTCAGCTTCAGTTTTTTTTTTTTACAGTTTTGGGTGAAAAAAAGCCAAAAACACAAAGCTGCAAAACCCAGCTTTGAAAAACCAGTTTTTTTTCACATCTATTTTACATAAAAGTTTATCAAACACTATAATACTGTTTTTTTTTTTTTTTTCAAAAGCACTTTTACCAAAAAGTTTATCAAACACTTTGTTGCTTTATTTCATAGCTACTTATTCTCAAAGCACAGCAGAAACAGTTTTTTTTCAAAGCATAACAATACTAAACTAGCCCTTAATCAAAAGTAAAAAAGTAAGGACTAAAAATAGTGGTATTGTCAGATTTTGTTATTGTTGGATGATATAGTTTTTAACATTCATTAATCTTCCTTGTAGACTTTTGCACGTAAATGACTATATAAAGAGCATGCACTGTATGATCAAACAACATATAAGATCAAGAGTGAAAACAATAATACATATACCCCTTCCCTCTCTTTACTTGCATTGTATGATACACTTATGAAAATAAATAGTATGATACATTGCACCTATTCCACTTTTATCTCAAGCAAACGTTATCTCTCTCTTTCTCACTTTTACCTATTTATAACAAAGTGTCTATATTTCCACTAGATATATATATATTTTTAATCTCAATGTAAATATGTCGTGGGGAGTATTTTTGCTCACCATCATAACTATAGTGTATACTTACTATACATCTAATCATGTGCCACATGTTCTTTACCTAACATTAGTTAACTTCCTTATTAAATGTTACATTTTCAATTTTGAAAACAATTAGCAAAAATTAAGTAAAATAACACGTGATAGGTAACTAAGTGTATGGTGATGAGCAAACGTCATTTGTGCCAACCAACAGGGATCAATACCAGCGTCTTGTTGGACGTTTGCAACTCTTTTGAAAAACCTCGTGTGAAGGACAGAGAGAAATTTAATTGGGGGTGACGCATTGCTTCAACCTTTCGAACAAATACATCATCCTTCACTTAAGTGACTGTATCCCAAATATAAATATTACATACATGCCAAACTGCATATCTTAATCTCTTAATTAATTCATGAAATAAACAGATTATAAATGAAATAATACAAATATTGATAATTCAATGGTCACTCAACATCGATTACACAAATAAAACATTTTTAATGACAACGACAATGCCTTATTTTTTATATTTTTTATTTAGGTTGTGCTATCCAGACACCTGTTTTCACCTTCCACACACACCTTATAAATTTCTCTCATTTGATCTTCTTCAATTCATCCGATCCAATGAACGGAAATCAAGAGGTAAAAAAAAGTATGGATAACAACACCCTTTTACTTTTTACTTTTTTTCTGGTAAGTTACAAGGACAAATGTAGTTAGTTTTTCTGGTAAATACTGATACTGATAAGTTAGTTTTTCTGGTGTTCTTCTATAACTTTGTCCAGATATCTACTTCTCAAGTCTACAATTTCACATGATTTCCCTTGAATGAACCATAAAGAGGTTGTGACCTTCTGAAGCTGAATATATCGTCTATTTTGACGCAGCAAGGTTGCACCGGTGAGCTTGCATCTGTAGCGTACTCCGATGAATGTGAGTTCCCGTACACTCGTACGCTTAACGACCTCTTTTGAGGAGCCCCAACTTTTATATGCTCATTGAAAAAATCTATCAATTCTTGCTGTGTAAGCTGCCTCAGTGCTGCAATCTGTTTCAAGTTTCAACAATTTATGTAAATTGTAATCACAGGCACATTTATCTCAGGCATTTTTCTAATTCAATTGTACTGAAAAGAGTAAAATGAATCGATCACCTCGAATTGTATAAGTATCTTAAAACATTGAATTCATACCTCAGACTCTTTCCTATCAAACTTGAGTGTCCCATCTGAAATCTCCCTCCAATAAAATCCAGCTTCTTCCCTTAAATTCTTGTGCTTCTCAAGCTTCATGTCGATCAATGCATTTACGTTGCTCTACGTAGAAAACAGTTCCAACAGTTATTTATCATAAAATCTATCCCTTTGATGCTCCGAATTCTCATCTAAGTTTTACGACTAGGCTCACAATCATATATGACATCCTACATTAAACATTTTTAATTTTTGGGTTCGCATTTTATGTAGAAGTGATTGAATATTGATATTAAAAGTCATCTACCATCTGTAAATGGGGATACGAATCATCGCAAGAAAGACTGATGGAAGGGTGAAGATGATATGGATGAAGATAATAAAAGGCAGACAGACCAATGCAAGGTTAAAATGGTATTGCCGGACGTTTTAAGGAAGTCTAAATATTTTCCATACAGAACAGATTAAAGCTGCATAAAAGATGTAGTAAAACTAGAGGAACAGGAGTTAAGGATAAAGCCTAGTTGATCTCACCTTGAATTCGTCACTAGGCATGTCATAAAGTTTACTCTCGAACCCCTTGAGGAATTCCTCCACTCTCAAGTCAATATGTGCTGGATCCTGTTGAGATCAACATAACATACTGTGAAATAGGCGGACAACGCAACAGGGCAACAATAATAGAAGCATGCTTATACCTTCGCAGTGGATTGTATAACAAACTGCACCCCACGGATACCAGAATCATTCCTCTGCAAGAGGACCGTGATGTAACCAAGTTGCTCAACAGACCTAAGCTGGTGAAAGGCAGGCTGCTTTGCAATAAGAGCGAACAGCTGAAGTTTCACATTCAGCATAAAGTCATCCTGATGAACCTACACATATTAACATAATTGTGTTTAAAAATCAATGTTTTAAAGGGCGAGGGCGGAGCCAAGGCGTTTCATGGATAGCCTCACCTAGGCGATAGCCTTGAGACGTGAGGTGATACCTCATGGTACGTATAATTATTATAATATGTAACATACACACACACACACACACATATGATATACATATATACACAAAATATAATCCTTTATTAAACAATCAAGCAAGCATGCTGAGCAATCAAATATTTGACTATTATTATTATTTCTCTAATTCATATCAATTAAGTCATAATAAACTATTAGAAACTAAGAAACATAAAAGTAGCATGAATTTTATAAAAACCCCGCCCCAAAACAACGACGTTTTGGGTTTGGGCCCCTTTTTCATTTTTTTTTTTTTTTTTTTCCAAAAAACAAAAATTCAAATGCCCAGGTCAGGGGCGTCTTCTTCGTAGCAACCCCACCACCACCCCCACCACCACCCCCCCCCCCCCCCCCCCAACGGCGCCCGCCCCATCAACCGCCAAGCTGAATCTTAAAACTAGTTTTTGAAACACTGTTGAAAACAAAGACAAAACCTGTGCTGCAACTAAAAATTTACACATTTTAGAAGTTGTGCAGCTCTAATAATATTCAAATTTCCTGAAAATTTTCTGTACTGAGAAAAAATTGCTGGTTTAAAACATTTCAGTGGGAACTCTTACAAGGTTTTCTGAATTTTGAACAAGACCGTCTAAAATGAAATATTCCATCCAACAAAATCTAGTTTATTCCTTCTGTAAACAAATTTATGAACCTGGATGTAGTGGACAAGGGCAGAATTCTCGTCACTTGGATTAAGTCCTTCCACAGGGTAGAAGTAGCTCTTGCCCTTTTCAAGTTTCACAACTCTATTCGTCAAATGCTGGGATGGAAATAAAGTTTGGGAAATATGATTTGAGCCCTTAAAGAAAACATCTTCAATATGCTGGATCATTGACTCAGCCTCGTTCTTCTCAAGGTTTCCTGCAAAAGCATATAACTAACGTTGAATAACAATACAAAAATGAAAACTAAAATCAAGATAACAAGATATATCCTAAATTGTTTGAAGGAAACAAAAAAGGTAACCAGCTGTATAACACTCCACAAAGGCCCTCGAGAGCATCCAAGGGACAAACTTAGCAAGATCTTCAACTTGAAGGTGAGGAAGAGCTTCAAGTTCTTCCGTCCATGGACAAGTATGATCCTGTAGAATTAATGCGGAGTAGTTCATAGCCTGCTCATAAGGCTGTTGAAATTTCAAGTTTTGGTAATCCTTTATGAGCATTTCCTGATACAAACATTCAAAGGAAAATAACACAAGTAAGAAGCGGTTAAGCCAATGCAAACATTCAAAGGAATGAGTTCAGCAAAGGCATGACAAAAATAAAAAAGGGAACTTTAACGAAAAGCTCCCGGTACTGTTCACTTTAACGAAAAACCATATTTTTACACTAAAAAGTCAATCCTAGTATTATTCATTTTACTCTTTATTTTGTCCTTATCATTAAAACTCAAAGTTTTCAAGCCCATTTCATTAGTTTTCCTAATAAAAAAAGCTACAATTATCAAGTCTCAGAGCAATAGAAAAATGCAAGAAGAAAGTGCTCCTGAGGAAAACAGACTAAATGATAAAAATCACAAATTAATTATGTTCGGTCATGAAGATTAACAATAATAATGATGACAATGATGATGACGACGACGACGATGATGATGAAATCTAGGTTTGTACCTACAAGTTAGAATGTTCATAATAAGTGTATTATTTTGGGCCACAGTGTGATTGTAAATTTTGTGTAAAAGAGAAAAAAAGATTGATTGATCATGCAACCCAAAACCAATTGACCCCGGACACATAGAACATTCTACATTCTATAAACCAAGGTTTTGCAGTCCCATGTGAGATATACTCTCAACATGTCCCCTCACGTGTAGTGTGTTTGAGCCAAAAATGTGGATAATTTATATCGAGGAACATCGAAGCATGTGTGGCCATTGCGCCTGACACGGTGATTTCCTGGTTTTATGACATGATAGAACTAGAGCATCCCACCAACCAATAAAAATTGGACATGGATGGAGAGGCCGAAGACATTATATTTCTTAAGGGCAAGACTACACATTCTCAATATGAGATATACACGGCAAAGATTCTCTATGCCAACTTAGAAAATCTCCATGATCATGACAAGCTCTACTACAAGTTTAAGAGAGCAGGAGGGGAATCTTGGACATCCTAAAATAGCTAATACAGAGACTGTTCCAAAATTATTTCTGAAAATAAATAGGTAGATATGATCTGTCTCTTTTCAGAAATCTTGTTGGCGCTGCCGAAATTAAGATATGCAAAAATTATTAATCCAGTTACTCTTCTGCCGCTAATAGCTTATCAAAATGCTCATCTAGAACAATGTATTGAAACATTTAAAATATAACAGTTTTAGGTACAAGGAGCCTTAAGGTTACCTTGATGACTGCGAACCTATCAGCTTTCACTTTAAAGCTTGCAATCTTCTCAACTACAGTTTCCAGTAAAATTCTTAATTTGTGGTTATAGCCAACCAGAGTCACCTACACAAGAAAATAAAAGATCATTTACAGAAACAAAACAACAATCCAAAGAACCGGCTAGGAAGTTTCACATAGTCAGACACCATACCTGAAACCCACTATCTGTGTGGGTTATTCCGTAAAACAGTTCAGCAACCTGAGCATAGTAGGCTGACAAAAAAATAAAATAAAATAAAAAAATAAATAAGCTCTGGTTCAAGAAAATAACACCTTTGTTGTAAGCGAAGAACAAAATAGGCCACCATCAATGGAAGAAAGTAAGAAGCTGTAAGTACGGAATTTTACCATATTCATTCAAGTAATCCATCAACAGCTGAGTAAACATATTAGTTAGGACTTCTGTTTCAGGGGATTCACTTGCGTGGGGACAAGTGAAATCAATCTTAACGTAAGCCTTAGGAGTAAAGAACATTGTATCAGGCTTGTACCAAAGTGTTGAACACGGCGACTTTCTTAACAGAACTGGACAATTGGCCTGAAAAAAATGTCAATCGGATCAGAAGAATTTTTAAAGTTGTACTAACTTAGAGAGAGAATTTACCATTCATCACACCTTCTCATGATTATTCTTAAGCGACAAGTCAGTGGGGATGAACACATTATGGGCTGGTAAGTGCAGATTCTCATTTGGGGAAGATACTATCCATTCCTGCAATCAAATGTAAAGGTTTAGGGATCAAAGTGGTTTCCTCATATTCCGTTAACAAGATTCATTACTTCTCTAAACTTATGAAATTAACAAAAAAGCAACATACCTAATACATTCTTATCACCCCAAAAAAGAAATAAAACTGCTTAGCGCTACTGTATTCATCAATATATATTATATAAAAAGTGATTTACACCAATGAAAAATTTTCAAAGTGGTTTTCTCTTATCCCCTTTAAAATATACATAAAATCTCCAAAATGATGAGATTAACAAAAAAAAGTACCAAACCTTACGCATCCGTATCACCCCAAAATAAACTCCAACTTCTTAATTCTATTTTGTTCAATAAATATATATATATATGTATGTATATATTGATTTATGTAAGAATTCATAACCAACCTGAATCATTGAGCCACTAATTTTCTCAACGGAATAAGCAGTTCCATACCATGGCTCAGTCATGTTAGTATGACCTTCAAATTTTTTTGATTCCCAGAAAATTCTGTACAAAAAAAAGACCATTACTCCATAAATTTATGAGGAAACTTATTTCAATCGACAAGAAGGATTTGCTTGGAAAATAGTTACATAACTCTATAGAATCCAACTTAGTGATACACTTACCTGACATTGTTTGGAGAAAGCTTGTCAAGCACCATTTGGATAGTGTCTGGACTGAAGTTAGAAGGCAAGGATGATCTTACTAGCCAATCTCTTGGGGGATATTTCTGGATACGGATGTAAAAATGTCATGTGAATAAGAAGCAAGCAAGTGAACATTAATTACCGAACTAGAATAGTTCCTCCTGTCCAGAACTTCTTCAGAAACCAAAGAACTTTAACAATGTAAAACAAAACACTACAATAGCAGGAAACAAGCAGTCCCCCCAGACGGTACAATAATTACCTTATACGTACAAACAATACAATTATAACACAGGGCCATTAAGAATTAACAAACTTAAAAGTAGTAGCTCCATAATCCACATGAAGATAGAAAAACTGGAAATTTTTATATTCATTTGATACCGATGTACACAAAGCTGCCTAGAATCTTGCTCTATCCCAAAAGAAAACCACCTCAAATTTTCCGTAACAATTTTCTCCTCCTTTCCAACCAAACAACTTAGAAAATTTTCAACATACTACAATTCCACCATCAAAGGCACAATGTTCTCATTTGAATAAAGATGCATAATGGCAACAAAATATCAACCAATCTGAAAGAAAAGTTCAGGGACCAGAAATTAATTACAAACTACTCGAACACAAATTATAGAGGATACTACATTAAACACAATCCATTTCAGTATCCTTAAACAAAGCAAGACTAAACCAAGAGCCTAGTACCTGCATATTTGTCGAAATGCTGACAACATAATTAATAGGCTGCATTTTGTCCTGATAATGAAACTTCGTCTCGCAAACAGCACAAAGCTACAATAATCACAATTCCTTTCAGAGTCCTTGAGAAAGAATCAGTGAGACAAATTCCATACCAAATTTGAACATCGAAATTAACAAAATTCTATAATTCATTCCTCAAATCAAACTGCAGCAGTGTTTAAACTGTTTAGAAATAAAGAAATCAAGAGAACATGGTGATGAATCATATATGTACAACCAGTTCAACCCCTGGAGTCCTTGAGATGACACCAAAAACTCGGAAAAATCACCCTTAGACTTCTCTTTCTCTAAAGATGAAAAACAAATGTGAAGGATTGCACATCTCAGAATCAAGAAATAATATGAAACCATGACATATTAGCCATGTTATTGGTAACACTACGCACTGGTGATTCATACTGTGAAGGATACTACAGACGATCCTAGACACACAATACAGAGGAAGGTATCATGCACCAGTAATTCATAAACTAGAATGCACGCGCATACCTCATCAAAAATCCACTCGCAAACACCCGACTGCTGTAAGAGGGAAATGTATTTGAAAAGCAAACCTACTATGTCTTGCATGTGCTCTGCAAAATAATCAAAAGGATTATCACATTCTAGAAAACGACAAAACAAGTTAAAATAATGCCTCCCGACAAAAGAAAATGTTAGTAAGCATTTCAAGCCGTCTTAAAGATAAGTGAGAGACACTCATCCAAAATGAAATGAAGCCTAGAGGGAGGGGAGCAGAGGATGGGAGAAATAAGATTACCCAAAAATGGAAACACTAAAAAGTAAACTAACCATGACCCGCGTCCGTGAGATCCATATCTACTCTAAAGAAAGAAAAGACCAACGTTGAATCCGATTCCCCAGCAGACAAACCTGTTGCCCATCCTGCAATTTTTAGAACAAAAGAAAACTTGAAGTTAGATTAACCCAAGCACATTAACTTCATCCATCCAAAATTTCAGTTGTTTCACTCCTCTCCTCCCAAAATTTACAGGTGCATTTTTCTTCCCAAAATTTACAGTTGCGTTTTTCTTTTCTGTAATCTGATTATAAATGATTAGAGATGGCTAGATTAACCAACGAATTCACCATCAAATCGCCCAAGTATCGGTATGTCCGTACCGATACGGAACTCGGACGCTATTTCACTGAATCCGGCAACTACTTTCCATATCTACGTAAATCAATTGCATGATAACCAAACATTATAAATCATACCCAAGTACAATGCCAACCTTCATAATTCAGATAAAAAAAAAACAATTATGGAGTAAAATGATAAAGCATAGAGTGTGAAGTATAGGATGATAAACAGGAACTGTGAACAGTAGCTGCCACCCTGCCTAATTATAAATCATCTAACACAAAGAGGTAGTCTATGAAAGGCACTGAAATGAAAATTATGAAAAAAGTTGGCCTCTATTCTCAAGAGTTCCAAGTACAAATACCATCTGCTCAAAAACTCATTATCTGAAGCATGTAACAGATAATCCAAAACTCACCCAAAGCTTTCAAGACGGCAAACAAAGACCCCTCTGCTTCGTGGCCAATGAGATGACTAAGGTACCTACATGGCCCTTCCTTGTAATGATGAATTTCTGGAGCTATTGGCCACACAAGTCTCAGCTTATGACCCTCTTTGATTGGAACAGTTTTGACAAGAATCTGAAATAAACACACAAGAGAAACCCGAAAAGAATTATACATCTGAATATAAGACCTTTTAAAGGTTTTTTTTTTTTCCTTATCAGCAATTCTGTATGTCCTGAAAGCAAGTTCAACTCAGCATAAAAAGTTTAACAGAAGCATGTGTACCTGTAAATGTTCTGATGTGCAAGGCTCACCACCAAAATGAAGGCAGTTGCGGTCAATGTTTCTAATATCCTTAAACTTGTCCTCTACAGTGGCTTGAATTTTATCAAGGTTTTCTGAAATATCCATAGTGATAATTATTAACTTGACCACAGGGAAACTGAATCGGACCTTTATATGTGAATGTAACTACAAACCTTTTCCATAAATGACAAGATGCATGACATTAGCAGAATAATATTGTTCATAGAACTTAATAAGCTCATCTCTGGTATCCAATCCTTTTGCTTTTGGACGGACCTCCAAAGTTTCCCAATTCCCTGAACAAGTAAGAAAAGTAGGTACCATAAGAGACATGGCAGACAGTCTGAATAGACAGTGGTATTCTCGTAAGAAAAGTCTGTATTTTCCATAGTCCCACAAAACAGAAATGAAACTGAACATAATCGGCAAACAGCCAAAAGAAACAATATTTATAGAGAAGGGTCATTTCTTCCCAAGTATTAGTGACTGTAGGCAGTCCAATAAGAGAACTGTTTAGGCACATAAACTCACAACTTTTTCACTTGTAAGATAATGACATTTGTGATATAGTTTACAATAATTTAATCATCCTCTATTGCATTCACGAGTTTGATATTGAACTCAACAACAACACACAGCATGACTGAAATATTTCTTAGATACTTGAAAGCGATTGTTATATGTATC
The DNA here is from genome assembly GCF_963583255.1 of Pyrus communis. NCBI lineage: Eukaryota > Viridiplantae > Streptophyta > Magnoliopsida > Rosales > Rosaceae > Pyrus > Pyrus communis. The sequence goes on from NC_084811.1 coordinate 20,684,630, forward strand.
CAAGCATCACTAAGCAGCAAGAGCAATTCTAAGCAAAGGTTGTGCCCACGTCAAATGTGTTGGACTGTTGCAATGCTGTGAAAAACTTGAAGCAAACCCATAAAAACAGATAGACAGAAACTGAACATACAAATGGGGGTAAATTACAGAAGCATGTGAAGAGACTTCACCGATGCATAACCAGAGACTAAATCCTATCAGCTACAGAAAGCATATGCACATAAAAATGACCTGCTTCCTGTTTCATATGAACCTCGAGGCACATTTGGTTATAATCAACAGTTAATGCTGACCTGTACTAAATTTATGGTACGGATGGTCAGCCGCACTTAGATGTTTCTGGAGCTGTACAAAGACAAATCATGTAGAAAAAGGTTAGACACCTCTTGAAGACATAAATGAATTATGAAACTCAGCAACAATGTGCCCAGATACACTGGAATAAAACTATGCATAACACATATGATACTAGGACCATAATACTATAATAGTTCAACTGTTCAAGAACTATTTCAAAGATATACTTTTCTTCAACGAAACTAACCGCAGCCTGAATGTCAGTGATAGTTTTCCAATATTAGTAATATTCAAAGTATTGTAGTCATATAAAGACAGACTATGATCCAAAGGCGAGTCGTACCTGGTTCATTCTCCATGCATCAGACAACAGGTTTTTCTGATTCTCTGTACACCAGCCACACATTTGTCATTAACGGTCATTACAGTGAAAAATCAAGCATAAAAAATATATCAAAACAGAGCCGCCAACCAGAATCAACAGCTTTGATCTCCCTCATTGTAGCTTCAGCTGACATCAATGGTTTAATAAAGAACTGAGCAAATCTGAACAACAACTACATATCAACACTAGGTTCAACTCTTAGAATTGTAATGATGACGATAGCAGTTAACAGAAACAAAAGCATCAACCTGTCCAAACCCTCTTCAAAACCATCGGAATTGATGTCAAAATAATAGTTGGTGTGCTCAGAGGCTGTATAAGCATTTGTTCGCCCTCCATGCTGTGCATCAGAATATAAAACACATAGAGGTTGATAAGCAATCTTAGGACCCCTAATAAAAAAATATCTAGTGTACACTTAAATAGAATATGTTAAACATTATTTTCATGATAATGTACTTCCATCATAGTACCACAAAAACATATAATACTAGAAATTTTGCCTCTCTCGTATTGGACAGTCCCTGAGAATGGATTGGCGAACAACGCACCGGAACAAAACATATCTTACAGAATTTGGATAGATAGACGAAAGGAATAGGGGAGGAGCTAACTAGTCAATCAAAATCTCCAATCCGATTCATCAAACAACATTAACAAATGGTACAATATGGGAAACACCAATAGCACCTCAAAAAGCAATGACAATTGTGAAATCAGAAAACATAAAAGTGATAAGAACACCTGTTAGAATTCCCGAATTCCCAAAGAAGAAGCAAGTTAGGAATGATATTCAAGCTCGAAATAATTCTGAACTGTTATACAAGGCTTCTCCTTACAAAATGACACGTTTCTTAGTCGAGTCTTTGATATTTGCTTTTGTATCATTTTAACTTCCACTACTTTCCACAAAGTTTGACAATCAGAAACAGAAAGTGAAGGAGAATCGGAAACACAAAAATCCATTCCACTTTTTTTTTTTTTTTGATTGAGCACTCCTGCAGAAAGAAATTCAAAAATCCATGTGTAGCTATGAATTTTGGCAGAAAATACCTCGGTGATGTACTTCGAGTAACTATCCTCCAAAGGGTACTTTTCACTAGCATAAAACAGCATATGCTCTGCAACAAAACACATGCAGAATTCAGAAAGGAATGTCAAGAAACATCTTATTTTTCAACACCAATGCCATGAAAACTGATTAACAATAAGTCATCCAAATATGTACTAAACTCCTTCGGTGATCTATTCAACCAACCACAATTTTCATTTGACAATAAGAAATATCAAAAATCTATTCGATGCTAAAGAGACTGTCGTGTACCATGATTTGATTATCCACCGCTACCCCAAATGGCATCAGAATAAACTAGAGTGCCTTTTTTCAGTACTGAACGGTGTTTTTTTTATTTTTTTATTTTTTTTTTTTTATTTTTTTCGGTCAGCCGTGTAGCCGCCTTCTAGATTAGAATAATTTAAAATATGGTCTTATCAAAAGAATTAAAAAGGAATTAAAGTTACCAAGGAAATGGGCAAGGCCCTCCAGGCCATCAGGGTCGCTAAAAGCACCAACATTGACATCCATGGAAGCAGCACACTGAGAAAACATAATTTAAGCAAAAATTAATAAATTATATTAAAAAATAAAAACCAAAGATTATAAAATGTGAATATCAAGCGAATTGAATTGAGAAAGAGAAAATCAAAAGAAATATGCCTTGTCAGTATCAGGATCGCTGATGAGAAGGATTTCGAGGGAGTTCGGTAGGACAATCCTCCTGTACTCCCTCTTGTCCGTACGGGGTTTCACTATTTCCTCCACCTCTTCCTTCCCGATCGCCATTCTTAAATTGTCCTCGTCTTTCTCTCCAACCAAACAAGAAGAAACAAGAACACACCCGCTGCGATAGAAAAGACTTTCAGATTATGGTGAGTTGACTCTGTTTGGATAAAATAATGAAAATTGAAATCACGGGATTTATTTAAAAAGATTTATGAATTTTTTTTGTTTGTTTAACTTAAAAAAAAATAAAAATTTAATACAGAATTTGTTATTTTTAAACTCTCAATCATAGAAATTGAAAAATAACGCCTATTTATATTAAATTTAAACTTAGAAATTGGAGTCCCAATTCCAAGGGTTTTTTCCGCGCAGAAATTCTAAATTTCTATGTTTATGAATCCAAACAAGGAAATTAGTGCACGTCAATTTATAAATTTTGATTTTTATCTAAATTCTAAATATATTTCTCTCATCCAAATATAGTGTTAAGGAGTTGATTTTGATAAAACAGTAAATTCATATTGGGCTTTAAGTAAATTTTTTGTCCAAGGAGCTTGATGTATCGAGCCTCTTAAGTCAAGTTGTATGACAAATTAAGGCCCAATAACCTTAGGAGGCTAGCATTTTTTTTCATTAATCTTAAGATGTCTATATAATCTGATTTGGATGGTTGTATATGTGGCATTTTGTTTAGTTTGACCAATTGTCTATGATGATGTTTTTACTGAGCTGTGGTTTTGCACTCACCTCTTTATAGATCTGGTAGGTACCTCGCTAGAACCCTAAACCTTAAGCGAGAGTGAAGAATTGCCTCTGTATAATATTGTATAATTAATTAGGGTAATGAATATGGTCTCACCCCTTATATAATTTCACCTATGTATTATGTGGTGTGTAAGAACTAAATTTTCATTTTGGGAATTATGTGTAATACGTTTGGACTTAACGTTCAATACATACTTAGGTATTATTTTCTGTCACATTTCAGTTTTTGTCGTAAGTTATTAACTAGAATTGAGATGTGATTCATTCCCTAACTTGAAAGTTGAGTTTTCCTTTTTATTCAAGTTGGGGCGTGACACTATATAAGAGAGTTATAAGCTTAGTCTTATTCATCCTAAATAAGCTTAGACTTATTTAGGGCTTTGTGGAGGAAATTGGAGAAACATCAATCTCCCTTTTCCTTCTAATAGGCCGGCCATCAAGGCGTTATTTTGTTAGCACCAAATCTTCTCCTAGATCATCCATCTCCTTTTCAATCTCTCCTTGGCCTGAACATTTAAAGGTTCCATCGTGTTGAAACTTGAAAATTATATTCAACACTACAAGACAGAGCATAGAAGAAAGGATTGAAGGCCCTCACTGAGATGAATATTTTGTGAAAGCAAACAATGTTCTTCAAAGGTATAAAGTACTTTCATTTCCTTCCTCTTTTAGTTTGTGTTAAGTCTTGACTCACCATTTACTAAGCTTTTAAATTCCAAGAGTAAAATTATTTTTGAGTTCATATTGTCATGCTTCCACCTCTAATCTAACTTTAATTACACGTGTTACTCAAATATTCCTAAAATAAATATATTTTCCATTCACCTACAATCTACGTTCACATCTCGTTCAAAGGACTACACCCAAACACTTTATAAGGACAACTTCTTTAAATAGTACAAATATGTTGAAAAACGAAATGTGCTTAACATAGAACATAAACCCATCTTTCTCCATTGTTTCTAACTTGAGTGTTGAAGAGCCTTTCGCAGGCACTACATCAGTGCCCCTATCACCATTCGAAGCTCTCTCTATTTTGAAAGATTTTCCAAGTCCAATCTGAAACTTTGACAACTAGTAAGTGCATGCTATGTCAAGAATAAAAATAATGCTCATACCTTGCATATCCATTAAACATGTCCTTAGTTTGTTTGTTTTAATTAAAATCAAAATAAAATTGACTAAACATATTTCCAAACAATTTGAACTAATTTATTTAATGATCAATGCGACTTATTTGTGTGATTTAAGGAGAGGGCACATGAAATTAATCTCTCTACTTCTCTCTATCTCTCTCTAAAACCTTTCCTCCCTTTGCCTTTAGGAAAAACGAAACCCCCCTAGCCGCTGCTCCTTACTCTGGTTTTGGGGTCGGCGGTAACTGACTTCCACCTCTTTCTAGTCATCATTCCCTATTTCTCTTCCTTCTCTACCCTCTGCTTTTTCCTCTTTCCCCATCTTTCTCCCATCCTTCCCCTATCCTTCCCACCTTTTTCTAGCCCTCATTCCCTCATTCCCATCCATCTCCACTCTCTGCATTTTCCCTTTTCCCCTCATTCTTTCCTTCATCCTCCCACTCAATTAGTTTTTTTAATTTATGAACGTTTTTTCTTTTGGTCTTTGTTTTGGCTTCCCTTGAGTTTTGTTCTTTGAACTTTGTCTCAATTCTCATGAGCTGGTCTTAGATCTAGACCTTCATGACCTTCTCCCGTTTCGATGCTACTTTATGTCGGGTGTCCTCAACCAACGGCCTCTGCTACTCGGCCTGTGTGCTTCTCCTCGAGTGTTGGTGGCTATCAAAGTGCTTTTAGCACTATTTGGTAGGATTATGGGAGCACTCACTGCGCAGGTGGCTCGCTCCCATTTTCTATTGATCTAGTTGTTCCATTAATTAGTTCTCTTGGTGGTGGTGGTGGTGGCTTTGTGATGGACGCGCATTTGGTGGCTGCCGATTTCCTTTCCAATCTTAGGGATCTTTTTGTTGTTGTTCAGCTGGCTATTTTTGGGCCTATCTACTGTATTTTCTCATTTGCTGTTGGGCTTGTACTTAGGTAGTGAGATGCCTTTTAGGTTACCTTTTCCTTGTGCTTGCCTTTTTTAATTAATGAAAGTAATTTAGTTTGATTGAAAAAAAGGAGAGGGCACAAAGAATTGAAGAAAATTACGTACGATTGAGTGGTGAAATTAAAAAAAAAAGATGAATACAAAGGACCTTTGCTTATTGATTGTTTATTTTTTTAATAACTTTTGCAAGGACCTTTGTTTCTCGCCCCAATAGCTATATTTTGGACTTATGAGAGCTTGATTGTATTTTGAGTCGTTTTGACCTCTCCAAAGGTTTTCCTCCCCTAATAGTTGTAGGTTTTTATGCTTCCAGATGAGTTGATTTGTATCCAAGGTACACCACAATCAACTTCTCACACTCCATATCTAGACTTCATTCATAGACTTTATCAATTTTCTTCATCACCTACTTCATAAAATCCCATTTAAGAAAATTCAAAGTGATTCTTTAAAGTCACTTTGAGAACACATGTGTAATTTTCATGAACTCTTGATTAGCCATTGATAGGATTTTTTATCATTTGCAAAAGTAGGAATAAGAACATTTAAAAACACTTGCAAGACAACAATATAATTGTAGTATAAACGGCTCAAACATGGTCGTTCTCCACATGAATTATTTAAAACAATCTATAATTAAACCTATTCTTAATTAATTATTTGAAACAAATTTTAGAAAATATTGATTTTATGACTTAAAATAATAAAAACGAATTTTAATGAAAACAATTTAAAGGAATCGGCAAAAGGAAATTAAACTATAAGAAAACAATTTTAGAAAATCAAGTTGTAAAAGTACTAGAGTTCCACCGTTATCTTAACAACCCAAATATTTTTACGAATTACTTATGAATTACACATATAACTTTGAAGGTTAGGTTTTCCTAAAGTATGCTGGCATTCGAGATAAAGCGTAATATCCTCCTATTTAGAATTTTAGGTGATTATCAAACAAAAAAGTCACAATGCTCCTCGTCCTCCTCTTCCGCTATACTCCCTTTTCCTTTCCACCTAGGAGTGCAAAACCCCCTCCTTCAGTAACCATCTAATCATTGTTATTTTGGCGGTGCTACTGGTACCTTTGGACTCCATTTATGTAGCCTTTTGTGCTGATATTTGTATCCATCTTGGATCTGTTCTCTGATTTCTGTATCGTGAGATAAAGTATACTATCTTTAGGGGGGCGTTTGTTTGCCCTCACTAACTTGGACTGGACTGGACTGGACTAACTATTAGTCCAATACTGTGTTTGTTCCATGCTGGGACTAACATTAATGAGACTAAAGGGGACTAGCATGGACAAAACCCTTCACTAAGAGGTCTTAGTGAGACCCCCCAATAACCATGGGACTAGCTAAGACTATCCTCTATTTCTCGTCCTTGTCATGCTCAACGACCACTCCCGACAGACTCCTCCTCATCGCCGGTCACCTAGATCAATCATTAACTTCCCGACTCTCTTTCAGATCCATTTCACAACCAACTTTCATATAAAATATACCAAATTGAAGCTGGGAGTGACAAGATTACGATTTTACTTGAATCGAGAAAAACCATATGTGTTATGTTGTAAACCTTCCTGCTTTGTTACACCATGAACATCGATGAGGAGGAATTGGACTAGGTGACCGGCACCTTGAAGGACAGCCTTGACCTTGAAGAAATGTTCGATAATACCATTCATCTGGTGGGAAGACTCATTGCGGATCATGAGCTATCTCAAATCGTAGTCAAGAAAGTTCTTAGATCTGCTTAGAACAAAATAGGTGTGGTTTGGGTCATTTGTGCAAAAGCCAATGTTTTTGCAATCACTGTTGGAGAAGAGGTTGTTGCTAGAATGCTTCTAGAGGCTAACCCTTAGTTCATTAGAGATTACATATTCTCGGTGAAGCTACGGCCAACCTATCACTCTTTGGACAACATTGTGGCAAACATGGTTATTTACTGGGTTTACGCATATGGCATACTAATGAACTATTGCACTGTGAAAAATGCTAGACGTTTGGAAGCTAGATTGGGTGCAGTTTTAGAAGTGGAAGACTCTCTAGAAACCGGCTTCAGGGGTTTTCTTTGGATAAGGGTTGGTTTCGATGCAACCAAACCTTTACTCACCAATTTCTCGGTACCTTTCCCTAGACTTGGTTCATATAACATCCGACTGTATTGATAGGAGCATATTTAGGCGACTTAGCTAGCTTATTCTTGTGCATTTGTGCTATTATATCTTAGTTAATGTCGTATTACAACTCAATTTCGTGTGTTTGTAGGTCCTATAGGTTAAAGTATCAAGAAAGTGCATTTTGGTGCATTTTGGAGCAATTTTGGACACTATGTGGATAGCTTGCATATGGGCCAACATGGATGGACGAATTTGGACTTCAAGAGGCTAGAAATGTGATAAGAAGAGGAAGGAACTAAGCTAAAGACAAAGTGGATAAGGAAGTAGCTCAAAGAGGAAACCCTATCCAAAACCTTATCTAAAACCTTATCCAACATTATCCAAAACATTATCCAAACCTTATCTTATCTTATCATATCCAAACCTTATCATGTCTTAATCCTAATTGCAAGGGGACCTAAATAGGTAATTCTAGAACCTATTTCTAGAAGCATCCTCTTCTAGAAAGGCCTAAATCAGCCACAGAACCCATTCTTTCTAGAAACCCTACAAAAGTGGCGCATCAAACCCTTCTAGAAGGCCTTGCCTTGCCTTGCAAGCCAATCCACCATTTCCCTCACTTGTGCCGCACCTTCCCAGGCCTAATTCCCTTTGAATTCTGATTTCTAGGCCTAATCCCTTTTGGATTTGGGTTACACAAGCCTATTATGAGACTAAGTGGGCCAAACCCCCTCCTAGGTGGATTTGATCACCCATAGCCGAACCCTAGGGCCCTAGTCCACTAAATCTGTCAAGTGTAACCCTAATCTACTTAACCCTAGGACTATATAAACATAAAATTAGCCAAAAATTCGTACCACCCTCTATGCAATTCAGAACCTTTGTGCCGCAATCCCTATCATCCATTCTTCAACCTCCATACACCTCCATACACCTCCATACACATCTGCCGCACCCCTACCACCATAATCAGCCATCCTCCATCCCTCTAAACAAGAGCACACCATCCAAAACCCCCAAATCCACCACACATACCTTGTGCCGCAGCAAGGAGGAGGAAAAGGAGCCTTGTCATGCATGCCATTCATCCTGGAATTGCTGAAACGTTTAGGTGTAATCTTTCTTATGATTTCAATGTTTAAATTCAATAATTTTTGTTGTGCAAGCATGAGGAACTAATCCCCCTTTTGGCTAGGGGGAATTTCAAAACCATGGTTATATTTGCATGATGATTTGATTACTTTCAATTGTGATTTCATGAATGATGAATTCAATTTACTTATCTGTTTTAATTAAAACTTGTTTATGTATATGAATTGAGAGTGCACACTTAATTTGCATGCATAAATATGATGCTAGGGTATAAGGAAACTTCACCTAATCGTTGGGAACTTATATTCATGAGTAGTTAAGATTGTTGGTCACAATTATGTTAAGTAAATTCTTGGCATAAGTATCATGCGCTTTCATAGTTACGAATGCCTCGTCAACACCTATGATCTCCATAGAACCTAATGCTCCTTGATTGTCTTTCTATTATGCGCTTTCATATAGAAAACGTTTAAGGAATAATTTGAGTGCAATGCGCTAATTCCATTCAATTCAATGACCTAAGGGAAATCTGAGAGTTAATTTAAGCGTACCTAATTAACTTGGGGTGTTGAGGTTCATAATTCATTGAATAAGCAACTGAAGATTGTGTTGTATGCAAGTATGCCATGTGTGGAGAAAAACCTCCTAGCCATCTCACCATCCACTTAATTCTATCAATTTCGCCCAAATCTGCCTAGTTTACATTATTGTTTTGTTTGTTTGATTTTCGTCCAAAACCAAATCCCCAATTGTCTTAGAGTGTCTAATTGGTTCAAATATGTTTTAGATTGTGTTTTTAAGATTTTTGAGTCAAGTTAGAACCAATTTTCGTCCAAGTTTGTGTTTAGGCTCAAAACTGCCCAGTTTGTGTTTTTAGGCAGTTTTGAGTGCTTTTAGCCTATTTTGAGTCTTATGAACTTGTTTGAGTCTTTTTAAGTGAGTTAAGTGTTTTAAAGGTCAGTTTTATTTATTTGAGTCAGTTTAGAGTGTTTAGTAATCCCTTCTAATCCCCGGTGTAAGAACGATCCCTACTTATTTATATGCTACAATTGTCAAAAGAGGGTTAATTTGTGTGTTAAGTTAATTTTCGCATCATGTATTATGAGGGACTCTAGATAGTTTGTTATATGTGTGGAAGTTTGGGTCGCTCAAGCGGCTGTCCCCGCCCTGCCCTAGGGTGAAAGCCGATATAACCAGACGTTACAGGCTGAATGAGCTTCAAGATCTAGTTTTTTCCTATTTCCCATTGCTAAACCTATTCCAAAATCTAGGGCTAATGAACGTCATTGCAGGCAAAAATGAGAGGTTAGTTACAATGGCTTCTATGGTTTGCCAGACGACAACATGGATATTCCGGCAAACAATTTCTTGGCTAAAAGGATGCGACAAGAGATGTTTAGGGTCTCTGGCACTCTTGCCACTCTTACCAACCTTGGGCCTCCTGACATTTTGCCCCCAACAATTCGTCTATTTTGTCGGGATCAGGTATGACTATTCCTCCAGCTACACGATTCGAATTGTTGCCCAATTACAATCACACGTGGCACCCAAATAATTTTGGCACTTAGTTCTAAAACGACACTTTGACTATTGTTGTCAATAGCCTATCTTTAGAGAAAAACTGGTGTAGCCCTAATAAGCTTCCACCTTGGGCCTTTGATAATGTGCAAGGTCTTTTAAGGGCCTCAGATGAAGTTTGGGCCAACCCAACAAAGTTTACAATCTATGACTGCTTTCCTCCAAGCACAAACCTTTTAAACATTAGTGATTTAGAACTCATCCAAGCGTCCAAATTAGTTGCTGATTCCAATGGTATGAATGACGGCTCAACTATGGCCACTTCTCCTTCTAAAAAATAAAGACTTTCCATAAATCCGAAAAGGGGGTGTCTTCTTCACTTCCCAAACCGGAACAGTCGTGGCTCCAAACTTCGAGGAATGAGGCGCGGAGGACTATGTTCCTCCCGATCAAGGGTGAATTATGGCATTGAGTGCTCGGGCTACCTTAACCTTTGTGATGTCATCATCAATCCCTCTAAGGAGTTGGAAAAGGCTGAGGAATTGGGTTTGCTGGGTAGGAGCAAAAGATCAGCCAATACTAAATCAGCGGTGGTTACTAAGGTGTAACCATGTCGCTAGCAATGAAAATATTATTCTTGAACTACCGGGGGCTTGGGAACCCCCAAAAAGTTTAGGCGCTGCAAGGAATTATCAGGTAGCAAGATCCCCATTTGGCATTCCTTTATGAAACCAAATCATCAAGTTTTTTTGTTTTGTCTCTCAACTTCAAGTTGGGATTTGATAAATTTTATAGTGTTGGAGCAAGGGGTAGATCATGGGGCCTTTGTCTTTTGTGGAATGATAATACTAATATAAAGGTGTTGTCTTCTTCGGAAAATCACATTGATTCAGAGATTGGGGGTATTGGTCATACATATCACTGGCGGTTCACAGGCTTCTATGGCAACCCGGTTATAGTTAAGCGTATTTATTCCTGGAATCTTCTTCGTTCTTTGACATCTTCAAGCTCCCTACCATGGGTGGTGGGTGGTGACTTCAACGAGCTACTGAGTGTTGGCGAGAAAGAAAGTGGCCCTATTCGGCCGATCAACCAAACCCCTGAGTTTAGAGAGATGGTTGGTGATTACAATCTCAGGGATCTTGGATTCTCTAGAAACCAATTTACTTGGCTAGCAACTCGTTTGAGAAGAATTAGAGAATGCCTAGATCGGGTTTTGGCCACCCCTGATTGGAAAGCTTTGTTCGCTAACGCTACAATTTTCCATCTCGATTCTTCTAAATCTGATCACATTCTGATCATTCTCTTTATGGATGAGTCATCGACATATAGGAGGAAATGTCGTTATGGATTCAGATTTAAGGAAATTTAGGCTAGCCATAAAGATTGTGAAGCTGTTATTAAGGATGCCTAGGATGGATCGATCGTTGGAGTTCCAATGTTTCAAGTAGCCTAAAAAATTAAGGCTAATAGGGTTGATCTCCTCAAATGGCAACATGTAGTTTTAAAGGGACGTCAAGATAAAATCAGTGAAATCTGCTCGATGCTTGGACTCATTTTGGCTCAACCATTAATGGAGGCTGTCATCGTTGAGTGAGCTCTCTTGTTGAATAACTAGATGTTCTACTAGGCTTGGAAGAAACCTATAGGCGTCAAAGGTCTCGTGCCTTGTGGATAAGAGGGGGACAAGAACACTTAATTTTTTCATCAGAAAAAAAAGTATTGGAAGTCCAAAAACCACATTAAGGGTTTGTCTGAAGATGCAGGGTCCTGGTATACAACAGACATGGGTATTGAGAAAACAGTCTTTAATTACTTTAAGGACATTTTCTATTCTGGCAAATCGGGTAAAGGTTATGATATGCTCCAATCCATCGAATGTCGGGTTACCCCTAAGATGAATATGCTGTTGAACTTGCCAGTGTCAGTAGAGGAAATTGAGGTTACTTTATTCCAGATGCACCTTTCCAAGACCCCGGGTCTAGACGGAATGCCCCATTTCTTCTTCTAGAAGTTCTGGTCCATTGTTGGTATGGATGTGACTGCTGCTATCGAAAGCCTTTTCCATTCTGGTAATGTCCTTAAGCATATTAACTACACTTATGTTGCCCTTATTCTTAAAGTGAAAACTCTCAATGATATTTCTCAATTTCGTCCAATCAGCCTATGCAATGTTCTTTTTAAGATTGCTTCGAAAGTTATGGCTAATCGACTTAAGTTCATCCTTATATGTATCATCTCTCTTGCCCAAAGTGTGTTTATCCCTGGAAGACTTATTTCGCTCAATTCGTTGCTTGCCTCGGAGATTTCCAATTTTCTTTCTAAGTGCGGCCAATGGAAAGAAAAGGTCCATGTCCTTGAAGTTGGATATTAGTAAGGCCTACAATACAATCAAATGACATTGCCTTCAGTGCATCCTAACTAGTTTGGGGTTTGCGAGTAAATGAATATTTTTGGTGATGGAATTCGTTTCATCAGTTTCGTGTTGTTTCATTGTCAATAGGCATCCTAAGGGTTATATGCTTCCCTCTCGTGGACTTCGGCATGGAGATCCCATTTCATCCTACTTATTCCTTTTATGTGCTGAGGGTTTATCAGCTCTCATTGCTAAATGGGAAGTGGAGGGTAAAATTCAGGGCGTCACCATCTGTCCCTGTGCCCCAATTATGAACCACCTTCTATTTACCGATGACATTTCGCTTTTTTGTCGGACTAATGGGGTTGAATGTATTCAGATTTCTGAGATCCTTAATTCATATGAATGTGCTATGGGTAAGAAAGTTAATCCTATCAAAAGCAAAATTTGTTTCAGTCAGAATATCAAGTGCCCTATGCAATCTAAGTTAGCAGACATGTTGGGTGTTCAAAGAGTTGACCGACATGTTATGCACTTGGGTATGCCGACCCTCGTGGGCAGAAATAACAGCCAATGTTTTGCGTACATCAAGGAGCAACTTTGGAAGAGACTTCAAAGTTTGAAGGGAAAAGTTCTTAATGTCGCAGGGAAAGAACTACTTATTAAAACTATGGCACTGACTATCCCCATCTATACGATGAACTATTTCATATTACCTAAATACTTTGTGATG